>NC_056742.1:543395290-543412790 GCF_019279795.1 Protopterus annectens | reverse complement strand
CAAGGGTGATTAGCTTATGGTCGGAGCGGACCAATGAGGAGTTGACTTCAGGTGTGGAACACCGGTCACTCATGCTGGTAAGAAATAGGTCTAGGATATTGTTGCCCCTAGTGGGGATGTGGATAAGTTGATCCAGGGCATTGGAGTTTATAAATTCCAGAAAGTGTTGAGCTAAGGAGTTGGTACATGAGTAATTTTCCCAGTTAATGGTGGGGTAGTTGAAGTCGCCCATTATTAGGGTGTTTGGTTGAAACCTAATATTTTCCAGTACATCAAGAAAAGAGGAGTGGGAATCCTGGGGCATGGTGGGGGATCTGTAGCAAGCTACAATTTGGATTGCAGTTTTGCCCAGAGTTAGTTGCACTTGGATAACCTCGGATGCATTATGCTGAGCAACTAGCCTGGAGGTGTGGATATCCTTAATGAATATGGACACATCTCCGCCTTTGGTGTTTTGGTCCAGGCTACATGGCCGAAAAGTGTGGTATGAGTTATAGTCTGGTAGTGCAGGGGTGCTCTCTGGAGCCTTGAACCAGGTCTCAGTCACCGCACAGATATCGATGTTCTCCATTTTAAGGAGTGCCTCGAGTGAGTGCATTTTGAGATTTAGACTTGTAGCATTGAGTAGCATTACCCTCAGTTTTTGCTTGCCTTTCCTGTTACGGTGGTGAATTTATTTGAACCTTGCCTAAAAAAGGCACTATAGGGGCAGCAAGAGCCTTAGCCAGTATCTGGAATCCCAGGGGTGACAGGATCAGGCCATCTGTGGCAAAGCATCGTGGTCTGCCGACCATGTCATCCCAAGCAGACAGATACTGGATCCCCTTAGAATGACACCAGAAGCTTAGCCAATTGTTGAAGTCAGTCATTTTGTCCTTGTAATGCGGTATCATTCTGGGTGATGGCAGAATGCTACTCAGGGCTAGGGTCATATCTGCCTGCGCTACAAGATCGAAGAGCTCTTCCATGTCTCTTTTCATGTAGTCCAGGGAGGTACGTCTCAGGTCATTCACACCAACATGGACAATGACAGAGTCATATTTGTACTTGTTGTGGAGTGACCTGAGTGCGTGGGTTATGTGGTGGATCCTGGCACCCGACAGGCAGCTGACAGTAATGTTCTCCTTGTTTAGCCTGGTGAGTGGGACATCAGTGTGCCTGACTATAGAGTCACCTATGACTAGTGTGTTGGGTACATTGTTTTGCCTTATTGGCTGTGGTTGAGTGGCACACTGAGTCTGTGGGCTATGTGTCATTTGGGTTGTGTTGGGGGATGGAGGTTGCTTGCGTTTCTGCTTTGGAGGTCTCTGTTGCTTAGACAGATTATTATTGAGAGACTCCGCGAATGTTTTAATGCTACTATGTGTGGATTTTGCTGGTGTACATTTAGTGAGACTATGTGATGAGTGTGGTGTGGTGCAAATGTTTACCTTCTCATGACTGTCAAGTTCAGTCTTGGTTGGAGAGAGCTTTACCTACAGTTTGGCTAGATAAGTGTATTTCGCACAGGTTGTAGTGTTGGGTGGTAGGAGGATAGGGTTGTCTGTGTACATGAGGCAATTTCTACATTGCCTCAAGATGTCCAGATTTATCAGATAGACAGGAGAGAACAATGGGAACTGACCCTTGGACATGCCTGAATAAAAAACTATTTTCCTCTAGATAAGTGAGGAAAGTGAGTACAAGAGCTGTTTTTCTCTAAGCAAGTGAGAAAAGTAAGTGCAAAAACTGTTTTCTTCTAGGTAATGAGGAAGGTTGAGTGCTATAGTAATTAGTAGCTTATTTAGTGCTTACAAGTTCTGAACAAGTGCTGAGCATGAATAAGCAAATTTAAGTGCTATAACTAAGAATCTGTATCTGCACTAGATGATTTACTGGACAGAAACAAGTGCAAATGTAGGCTTTCAAATCAGAAAGTTGAGAGAGATGGAAGAGATTGCCCAAAAGGACAATAACTACAATTACTGGGCCAGAACCACTCCTTATGTGGTAGACAGGTTACCTAGTGCTTACCACTCCCACTGATAAACTAGAAGGCTTCCCTCCAACACAGAAAGGCTTGGGGGGCTCAGAAGCTTACATACAGTCCTGGATACAGCAAATCTGTACCTGGAACACTAGTTACAGGAAAAGTAGGAAACAGGCTTACAGTTTTTTTTTTTTTTTTTTTTTTACAGAAAAGTAGCAAAAACAGTAGCAAAACAATTGACATGCAGTGCAAGCTAGCACACTTTAGTATGTAGCAATATTAGACCAAACACAGTTTTAAAAATGCAATTAAATTGAAAAGGACTAAAAGCAAGTGCAGAAAGAGTTTATTAGGTAGAATGTGGTAAAGAGATGGGACTGGGGGAGTGTCCCAGATCAAATCTACAGTGGGGCGGGCAACTGCAAAAGCCACCAAATTTAAACTACAAGCCAAAAATAGGGAGGGAAACTGGGACAAAACAGTTTCAACAGAGATTTAAGCAACAACTAAAAGTACAAACTCTGAAACCAAAAAAAATACTCAGTTCTGTATATTTGCAGATAGACTGGAAAGCAGTCTCTCAGAACACAGGTTCCAGCAATATACAAATAAATTTGCACATATCTGCATGCACATGCCTGTGTGTATACAAATGTGTACACACACACACAAAACAGACACAAAGTTAGGTGCTAAGATTGCACAGACACACTCAGAAACATACATGCACACACATGCGCACTTGAGCCCATGCAAAAAAGCTGGGATTCAAAGACAAGGTTCATTGCATACAGTACATTGCTGTGTAAGATGCAGCAATGTGTAGGCCTGTTGTAATTCATAGTTCATAGCACCAATTAGTGCTATAGACCAGCGGGGAAAATGTCACTTGAATACATGCATTTAAAAGATTATATAATGATCAGGGATGCCAGCTGTCCGGTTTTCCGACAAACAGTCCAGTTAAAAAATATAATCAAAACTGGACTCTGTGAAGTCCGGGTTTGAGATGCGAGCGCTTTCCACTTTTACTTACAGGCAACTGCCAGCTGCACTGTACACAATGCCACCCACGATTGCAAGCAACAAGATACTTTACTTAAGTCAGCAACTGAAGAGAGCCACGAAGGCAAGAAATTCTAGTTTAATTCATATTACCAGTACCAGAACGGCTGCATATGCAGCCATTCTGGTACTGGTGGTAATACAAATTAAACTAGAATTTCTTGCCTTCGTGGCTCTCGTCACATCAGTTGCTGATTTAAGGTAAGTAACTGTTGTTGCAATCATGCCTTCACTTTACCCTCTCGTCACACAAAAACAACTCACAAGACTTCTTGCACACTCAGTCTGATTTACTATGCTTTTTTACAGGCTGAAAGCAGGCATCTGGAACAGAAAAAGAGGGTGTTCCCATCAGCGGATATCAGTGATGTCACAAAATGGGCAGAGCATGGATGGGAGAGGGGTGGGAATGGGTAGGGTTATGGGTGATGCGAGGGGCGTGACCTTAATCCAGTTTTAGCCACAAAGAAAGCTGGCAACCCTAATAATGATATGCAAATTCCAATGAGTGCATAATGAGATGCAAGTGTGTGGCTCTGAAAGCAGGTTGTGATTCATGGATGTAAAGTGCTCATGACTCATTGCATATGACATTTCACTATAAGAACTACACAAAACTGCAGCAAACAAAAATGCTATCACCAGCAGCAGCAGCCATCATGTAGTAGTGACAGAGACCTGGTTCAAGGCTCCAGAGAGCACCCCTACATTACCAGGCTATAATTCATACCACACCTTTCGGCCACCTAACCTGGACCAAAACACTAAAGCTGGAGGCGTGTCCATATTCATTAAGGATATCCACACCACCAGGCTAGTTGCTCAGCATAATGCATCTGAGATTATCCAAGTGCAACTAACTCTGGGCAAGACTGCAATCCAAATTGTAGCTTGCGACAGATCCCGCACCATGCCCCAGGATTCCCACTCCTCATTTCTTGATACACTGGAAAATATTAGGGTACAACCCAACACCCTAATAATGGGCAATTTCAACTACCCCACCATTAACTGGGAAAACTACTCATGTACCAACTCTTTTGCTCAACATTTTCTGGAATTCATAAATTCCAATGCCTTGGATCAACTTATCCACACCCCCACCAGAGGCAGCAATATCCTAGACCTGGTCATTACCAACATGGGTGACCTGTGTTCCACACCAGAGGTCAATTCCTTGTTGGTCAGATCCGACCACAAGCTAATCACCCTAGGCATCCACATCCCGCCCCCACCCCCCATTAGGGAAACCACCATAAAAAATTTCTCCAAAGCCAACTTCACGCTTCTTAAGACAGAAGTGGTAAACTTCGCAACACCCATGCAGATGGACAATAGAGGTACAACTGTTGAATCCTACACAAATGCACTTTATAAGCACTTACACAAGTGCATGGATCGTGCTATCCCGAACAAATCCAAGATGCTATCCTCCAAAAAAAGGAAGCCAATCTGGTGGTCCCCTGCCATAAACAAAGTCTACAACAGAACAAACTGTTGCAAAAAAGAATAAAATCCCATGACTGGAGGAACTCCCTGGTTAGCTTCAGTAAGAAGCTGAGATCCCTCATAAAATCCTCCAAAGCTAGTTATGAAAACAAAATCGCCACTGATTCTAAAAGACAGCCACAAAGCATTCTATAGCTATGTCAAGAATCTCAATGGTAACACTCAGATCTGCTCTGAGTTACAGCACAATGGCACTAAATATACAGAACCAACTGATATTGCCAACATCCTGGCAGATAGGTTCAGTGCTAACTTTACCCCACTCTCACCCCCTAGAGGGCCCATCTCTATACCGGAAGAATGCAAAGTTCCTATAATTACGACTGCGCAGGTAAAAAACACACTCTCCAAAACCAAGAACACAGCATCCATGGGATCGGACAACATCCCAGGCTGCATTCTACATGAAATACAGAATGAACTGGCACCCCACCTAAAGTGCCATGTTCAGTCATAGCCTCACATCAGGCTTTATGCCCACTGAATGGTGCACAGTGACAGTTATCCCACTCCACAAAGGGGAAGCCACCACGGATCCCAGGAACTACCAACCCCATTTGCCTGACGAGCCTGGTCTGCAAGGCCATGGAACGTATCATCATGGAACTTATAACCAAAGACAATGGTAATCTCCAAACTCTGGACCCCACCCAGTTCAGGTTTGTAAAAGGCAGATCATGTCTCCTAAACCTGATAGACTTCTTTGAAACAGTCTCCAAAACCTTAGACGAGGGTAAGGTGGTTCACACAGCCTATCTAGATCTCGCCAAGGCTTTTGACACCATCCCTCACTCTGGAATTATAGATAAACTCACTAAACTAGGTATAAATCCCTACGTCACAAGATGGGTTGCCAGCTGGCTCACTGACAGAACCCATATGTGAAAGTAGCAGACTCCAAATCCGACTTCAGACCAGTGACACGTGGAGTACCACAGGGTTCAGTTCTGGGTCTTCTCCTGTTTGGTATCTACTTCCCTGAAGTACAGGCTAACACAGAAGGTCTTTGGCTAATGAAGTTCACAGATGACTGCAAACTAGAAGCCATAATCAAAACTCCTAACAATGTGGACATCCTACAAATGGGCCTCACTGAGACAGATGCCTGGTGTCAAAGCCATGGCCTCAAGCTCAATGCCAAAAAGTGCATTGTCATTCCCTTTGGTAAAAACCCTGTACCCATGAACTACCACATAGGAGGTAGTCTACCTAACACTGAAAGTATGATAAGAGACCTTGGGACACAGGTGGACAGTGGTCTCTCCTTAGATAATCACATTGCCACTGTAGTCAGGAAATCCTTCTACGTGGCACACCTCATCACAAAAGGTTTCTCATCCAGGAAAAAAGAGGTCATTGTTCCCCTCTACTCGTCACTCATTAGACCCATTATAGAGTGCAACACCCCTTTTGGTATGTACCTCACAAGACATCTACAACAAAAGGAAAGGCAACAGAAATAACTCATAAAGAGGATTACCAGCCTCAAACAGATGCCCTATGCAGACCATCTCAAAAAACTCCAGCTTTACTCCATTGCATATCACCAACTCAGAGGCACTCTCTGCCCAACATACAAAGCTATGTCAAACCCAGAGCTGTTGGACATGCTCCACTTAAAGAAATCCCAATCCCTCTGAGCTACGCGCTCTAGGGACTTAAACCTTGTCACCACAATAAACAGAACATGCTGGAGGGATAGATTCCTGTCCCAGAGACTTCCCATGCTCTGGAACACACTACCTATCTATATCAAATGGGTCTATATCAGCATATTGAATGCTGAAAATGCCAAATGCAATTTCATCGAACTGAAATGTTCGAAATCTCAAAAGAGTGAACTGACGGAACATTGATTTCTTTCCCAGGTTAAGAAATTGGTGTTCTGTGAAAAAAAAAAAAACATTTTTAATACTTTAAACACACCCCCCTACCTAAATATACCAACTCCGTGACCGCACCACAGTGGAGGAAATAGCAAACTCTGATGACGGCCCACTGATTTCTTTCCCTGGGAAAGAAATCGATGTTCCATCAGTTCGCTCTTCTGAGATTTTGAACATTTCAGTTCGATGAAATTAAATTCGCCGTTTTCAACATTCGAAATGTTGATAGGAACCCATATCAAACAAAGGTCCTCATTAGCACACTTCAAGAAAAATCTTGATGATTGGATGTGAAATAGGAAATTCACTCCGGGGATCACTTCTGTGGCTCTGCTCAACAGGGGCACAGGAAAATACTTTTCTTGGGTGGCGAAAGTCAGGGTACCTTTTTGGGTAGGCTTATATAGACCCTAGGGCCAATAGCCTAGTATTTACCTATGAACCTATGAACCTAAGTCCCACTTTGTCCCCATCACCCCATGGCCTGGTAGCAGACAGACCATCAGAAATGGTGTCAGCAGGATACAGATCAGCAGCTGAATGACACTTTCTCTGTATACAGGCATGTCACACAATCATTGGATGATATATATCATGCATCAGTAGGAGCAAAATAAACGCTTGGATTTCCTACACAAGGAAACACCAAGGTATGTGCACGTCTCACTATACAAGCTACAAGGTCCTCTCATAGACAAACAGGTAAGACACACTAAGTATATCACAGGCATACCCATAGCTGGATCAACTGGTGTCAGCCCAGGCTGTCTTCAGGTTTATGCCTCTACAACCAGAAGTCAAAGAGCAATTAAAACAATAAAGGTCATACTTATATGATGCTGTAGTAAACGGCTTATGAAAGCTCTCTGCTTCAGTTACGCATAGGTACTCATACTAACAGTCATTTAAGCAGTCATAAGATACTATCTGCAGCTATTTAAATGAATACTGGTACTACACTCATGCCCAATCAGCAACTCTTTTGCAGTGTTGATTACCTGGGGCACCTGTCCACCTGATCACAGGTATCAGACAACAGAACATTCAAGATGTAGTTCAATTCTGTACTTGTACATATGGATGGGTATATTTGTTTCCTCAAATTACCGGGGGGGGGGGGAGACAGCCATGACTACATGTGGCTTGTATGGTATCACCCACCTTTCTGATATTCTGGATGCCATGGTTTGCATGCATGTTGAAAAAAGGCCTCCCATGGTGTTTGTGGACAATGGTTATGGTTATTCTATCTACTACTAGGTAGTGTTCTTATTCCTATATATGGCATACAGGTCACCTGCATCACCACTTCCTGCATAGTGAAATTCTGCAAGGCCACCTATTCGGTAATTGCAACTACTGTGGTCATCTGACGATACTGTGGTCACCTGACTAATAGACATCCAAAGATAGTATGCATACATCTCAGCTTCCACCAGTCCATATATTCCTGCTATGTTTCAGATGATACAGGATATGCACTGGTTGATGATGTCCTTAAGGAATCCGCTCTGTATTGACAAAATGCAATATAACACAACCCATGAACAAGCAGAGAATGTTAAAGAGCATGTGTTCGGCCAGCTAAAAGTATAGTTCTGATGCCCAGATGTGTTTGGGGTTTCAATGTAACATTTCCCAGCCACAACATGCAGGTTATTTGTAACATGCTGCATGATACACAGCATGATTGCAGGGGACCATGCAGGTTGGCCAACCATCCCAGGAATGCTTCAACCCTGTGCAACAGCACCTGTAACAGTCACATTGGCATCACGTAGCCTTGACAGTGAGTCTAAGATATAACAAGAATTTGCTGTACCACCACCGCCCCTGGACAGCAGTGGGTATAGTATGTAGCAGTCCATGTGAAACTGTGGCATCTATTCCAGTTCCCTGGGCCTTGATGGCCATCCAGTGGAAATGCAGTTTCAAACGCAAACATGATGTATGCAGTGTTAATTAAAGGCTTTACTGGGCAGTGCATGGTCAAATCACATTGCATATCAGACATCTCCACATACATTGCACAGGAATAAGGGTGGAGTGAGTTCCAGTTGTCATCATTTGCACAGGTGCCAAGGAATACAGTGACATTCTGTGTCATAGACGCTGACCACTGATGATAATGAATGGGTGCCACTACATGACCATGACAGTGAATGAGTGTCACTCTGTGGGAGTGACTGCTGGTAGATATCACTAAGTTAACATGGCTCAGAGTTGTTACCACTATGTTACCTTCATCTGAGGCTTCTCTTCTAGCTTGAATTGGCAGGACCAGAAGCCGCTTGTGACAAAGATGATATACCACTTTTGGGAATGTGACCTGTTTGGAGTCTACTGGCAAAGTGTCCTACCTCTAGAGGCTACCAGCCATGGCCACTTAGAATTGACCACCCTGTAGCCATACACAACTATGAGCATGGACAAAACACCCAAATAGGGTGATGATGTTGGTACACGCTATCCCTTTGCATTGAGGTAGACATGGCAGTAATGTGGGTCACCATAATCCTCATGAGAGTTAGGATGCCTCCATCCCGGAACTCCATGGAGTTGCGGTGGTGTTTCTGGGTAACATTCTTAGTGGTGCCATTCAGCACAACAATCATCTCCACATTGGCAAGGGTAGCTGCAGACTGTGGACAATAGCCCTGCACATACCAGGAGCCAGCTGTGACATATTATGGATGGAGAACTCCTGGTTAGTTCTTATATAGTGGGTACACCCACATCGTATGAAATGCACCCCCCCTTTGAGTTTAGGGCTACAGGAGGAGCTGTGCTGGTGCTGTCAGTCATGGGGGAGCCCACACACACCCCGATTTAGATGGTGAATTTTAATGTTGCATATCCTCTACCTTGGGTGTGGGTGAGGCCATACTGTCAGCATAGTCAATAGGCCAAGGACTGCCGGGGGGGGGGGTATAGTGTCATGTGACCTTTATTCACAATGTGTCTCAACATCATTGTCAGACCCTGCATGAGCATGAACACTGAAATTATCTTGCTGTCCTGCCCCAGTGTTTACAGAGGTCATCACTGTCAGACCCTGCACAAGAATTGAAATCAGCTTGTTGAACTGCCCCAGTCTTTACAGAGGTCTAGCCTGTGATTATACAATACAGTATAGAACAGAACAACTTTAACTACCCATGTGAGGCACAGAGGTGTACTTAAAACTTTAACTACCCATGTGAGGCACAGAGGTGTACTTAAAACTATAGACATGCAGCTGACATGTGTCTAATATACCTATGGGAAACATAAGTATTTTTATGTGTTTTCTGACTATACCCAGTCTGTATATCATTGCTGTATACATATTCTGTATCGGTACTAAACTGGTGCACCCCCAAAGATAGATAACAACTGGGAAATTCCAAAATCTGTATCCACTCCTCCATGTATGATATCTGAGCCTTCACCTACATGTAGGGAACACAGGAAGCCCTGCACATCTTTTAGGGTTGCACTTTTGGCTGGCCCATCAACGGTGGCTGACTTCTCTGCTCCTTTGCTGCATGCTGGGTGCCCCCCCATGGCTGAACTCTCTGCTGCTATGTTATATGCTGCACCCCCCCACACTGTCTGACCTCTCTGCTACAGTGTTCCTTACCTTCCTACTGGGCTGCCTTATCATGTTAGGGATGTGCGTTTTTGATATTGCACTGTTTTAAAATTTCAGACACCTACAACACTGATGTTGTGAACCACTGTCTCCTTCAAGTGGCTCCATAGAGGCTCATGACTGCCCCCTCCTCTCCAACAGGCACTACTCATGGATCCTGAGTACCTGTAGGAGGACATCATTCTCTGCTTGGATGAAGTCAACTAATTTCTTTTATCCCCACTCTTTGGAAGACTTAATGACATCTATGAAAACAAAAGACAGGCCTGTAGGCCGGTGACTGCTGGGAACTGTAGACTGACAAATGTGGCTCGGCATGGATATACACAATAATAAACGCTGGAACAGGGATGGGAATACAAAATGCAAGTTATGTACACTATGGGCAGATGGCTACTCTACTGATTTCTCAGACCACTGATAGGAGGCTAGCTTATATACTGATACAATTGGATAGCTTTCATATGACCTGTAAGTATAGAAAGGTGAAGGGTAGCTTTCACAGACAACTCGGGTTGAGTGCACCAAGGGTGTAGTATGGCAGAAGGTTTATGGACTATATTCCTAGGCATTAAGTTGTAGAGACCTGCTATAGCTTTTCTCACTGCATGTATACATGAGCTCTGTGTGCATTATAAACAGGATAGTAAAGGAACAGGCAATGCAAACAATGCGGGCTGCCTTCCTATAAATACAATATTAATATACAGCTACATATCATAAATATGATGCAGGTAAGCACATTATAGATCAGTAACATTATGTATACTCTGCTCCAAGACAAGGATCGCACAGTAAACACACCTACCACAGTACGCATTGTAAACAAACTCAGTAAACACACCTACCACAGTACGCATAGTAAACAAACTCAGTAAACACACCTACCACAGTACGCATAGTAAACAATCTCAGTAAACACACCTACCACAGTACTGCAGAACACACCTACCACAGTATTGCAGAATGCTGTGTACCTTCTCAAAACACACCTACCACAGTACACATAGTAAACAAACTCAATAAACACACCTACCACAGTACTGAAGAACGCTGTGTACCTTCTCAGGGCTTCCTCCTATGTAAACGTTGTTTCTCTGCTGCCAAAAACTCACTTATTAATGATTAGTTGGTTTTACTTTTACTACTCTTTGGTGTGTAGTTTGGCATTAAAAATGGTGTTGTATTTGCTAAAGATCCAAATATAAAGGGGTTTGTGTAGTATGCATGCAAATAGACTCAAGAGTCCACAAATGTCTATGAACCACTGTATTTCGAAGAAGTGCACGAGACATCATGTAAGCCTGAATTCCAGCCAGTTATACAAAGGGTAAATTGATGGAAGGTGATAAGAATGTATAAATACACACACACACACACACACACACACACACACACACACACACACACACACACACACACACACACACACACACACACAGGCGCACAAAGCTATGCAAAGGATAAACTGACTGGGTGTTATAAAAAGGCACTCACATACACAAAGTTAAGTAAACGACAAACTGGCAGGAGGTGATACGAATACACACTCAGATACAAATAGACAGACACAGACACGCACACAGACACAGACACACACACACACAAACACACACACATACACACACATAAAAAGTTACATAGAAAATAAACTAACAGAAGGTGATATAAATTCATACACACGTGCATGCAAGCAAACCTATACAAAGGATACAGTGAAAAAGGTGATAAGAATGTAGAAATTAGGTAATGCAGAAGAAATTAATGACTAGGTGGAAACAGTAAATAATACAAATGCTTGCAGCTTTGCACTTGGACATGAGAATTGGCTCTAGATGATTGTTACTGTTGATGTGACACCTGACTCCATGTGGAATAATGTGAAAAGGGGTTATGGATGGACGGATGGGTTTCATAAGACAATGACACATTATTGTTTAACTGATATTTTTAAGTTAGTGGAGTCTAACTTTATCAGAGTTAAAACAAATGAAGCCTGGAGTACAGAAACAACAAGGACTGCAAAAGGATGCTGACACAACATTTGTCAATCTCTTTTTTTCTTTTTACCTCTCAGGTGCAGCAACCCTATATATGCGCTGAAAATGTGAGGTAACCCATGTAGGAAATATGATCACTGCATTACATTTCAACTTTTCTTTTTGCCCAAGCCAATTTTTAGGCTCCTAGCCGTCGTGTGGACATCCTCTGCAATTGTTATCACTATCACCACATTAGCTATGGCTGAAGGAGAAAACATGGGCTTTGGGATACTAGGTGAGAGACTATATGAGGATAATTTCAGGGTATTTTCTGTGGTTCTATGTCAAATCTGTAACAAGAATGCATGCTTGCTCAGCAAAATTAAAACCCTGCAAAATATACCGAAGCAAAAACCCGCTAAGACTGGTCATGCCTTAGTGCATCCTTCTCAATATTGTGTCTACTGAGAATCTGTCCATGTTTCTGCACGCCGCTGTCTGTCATTTCTGTTCCATATGTATTTTATTACCATGGTATTAGTTGGTAAGCCAATTATTACACATTTTTATGTGCTGTAGTATATTGTTATACCTGTCTCCCTGACTGAAACTTAAAAAGTCAAACCAAAAGAAATTAAAAGTTATACTATCTTAAGGCAGTTATAAAAATACCCACTGTTCCTACTTAAATAAGTATGTTTAACATTTCATATATGCTATCTTCATGTAATAGTAAAGCATGCAAGACACACCCAAATATCAAGTCGATAAATAAGCTGCCAAATCTTAATTGTTTCAGTTATTTTTGGAAGTTCTGCCCATTCATAGTGCTTTTGAAGCTAAATTATCTGGCCTCTTTGTCAACCATCTGATTCACCTTTAGCACAACCTGAGTAGGACCAGCACTCCCTGTGCCAGGGTCCTCATGACTCCCTTCACTCTAACAAGGAGGACCTACTTCCTCCCTAAAACCTCCTTCACTGCAGATGTAATGCTGCCATGCTGGTTTGAACACTAATGCACCTATAAGGGCTGAGACCTGCATTCACAGGGCCCTGCAGTGCCAACCAAATCAATCCCTCAAGGTGTCAATGGTGCTACCGAGATCCCCCAAAAATTTAATCTGTCCTAAAAATGTGGTCTACCTGCTTATTTTAGTAATTTTAGTGATAACATTTTAAGAGCAATACTTTGTTTTTTTTTATTTTCTGTTTCTACATGTAAAACTTTTTTCTCAAATTCTAATATAGCTAAGCTAAGTCTAGATAACAACTCGATGAGAATACAGTTCTGAATCATAGAACATAGTACATGATCTTACCTTCATGGTGTAAACAGATGGTGCAACAAGTGTGGGTCACATGTGGCCTAGGTGAATCACAGAACAGCTTGGGATCCTCCCTTTATGGTATAAGCCAATAATACAAGTGTGGGTCATGTGGCCTAGGTGAATCATGCAGCATACCATGGGATCCTCGCTTTATGGTATAAGCCAATAGTACAACAAGTGTGGGTCACATGTGGCCTAGGTAAATCACAGAACATAGCATGGGATCCTCCCTTTATGATATAAGCCAATAGGACAACAAGTGTGGGTCACATATGGCCTAGGTAAATCATAGAACATAGCATGGGATCCTCCCTTTATGGTAAAAGCCAATAGTACAAAAAGTGTGGGTCACATGTGGCCTAGGTGAAATACAGAACAGCTTGGGATCCTCCCTTTATGGTAAAAGTCAATGGTACAACATGTACAGAACACAGCTGGCCTTGGTTATGCATAGCAAAGTCAGGCAGGGAATACAGCATGTGCCAGAATTTTGGAACAAGATGTTATTTGTGGCACTATGATCATCGCAACCACATCCAAATAATGAATACTGAGTATAATTATAAAAAATCCATAGAGTAACAAATCTCTACAGGGCAGGGCTGCATGCAACCAACAAAACCATCTTCTGAAATCTCAACCTATGTTTTTTTTTTCTGCATGATATGTTCTCAAAGCATTTAATAGTACACTCTTCCAGTTTTACACCTTACGTTTTAGTTACCTTAGATTCCATCCATGTTATACAATAAACATTAACACCAACAAGTATATCTATGGAGTAATGCAGCTAATTAATTCAGCGTGAATGTAAGTGTAATACCATACTTAATAAACCTATTTTTACATACTGCAGTGGCTGCATTGAAAAGAAATATACAAATTAATGTGCATTGTTTATTTTTCTGGATCTGTACTGCAGCAGAACAAAAAAAAAACAATGCCACAGAGAAGTATGTTGCGCAGTGGCGCTGAACAGGAAAAAATAGAAAAACAAGTAATGCAAAATTAGCATTACTGAAATTTGTACTACTGTCACCAAACACAAAAAAACTTTGTCTTTTGAGGGGTGATTTGCTGTTACACCCCTGCTGTGCCATATGAACCCCATTACTTAATAAAATCATTTCCAAGATTACTGCATCTCATGTTAAAGGCACTTAACTCCTTACACTGGCCCTTGACAAAGCACGCAAGACTCACTGTTACCCCTAACCTTTGGCATGTTGTACTCCATAACCACAATGCACTGAGTAGCAGTTTCATTACTATGCCTGAGGTAAAAGCTGGAAAAGAAGCCTTTGCATTAATGAGTAGCAGCTTGTCCCTTATTTGTTCTTATTTGTTACCCGAAACCCATGAGGAAACATTTTTAGTGTTCAGCCATGTAATCTGGCTCCTTTGGAATATATGACCTTAAGTTTACTTAAAATAATTGAATTGAGATGGGCCTATTCAATACTTTAAAACTAAATATGATAATGTGTTGGGATTGCATTGCTTATGTTGTTGGACTGTGATTTAATTTCCAAAAAAAAAAAAACAGGACTAGTGCATCTTTTCATGTTAGTGACAACTGTCTCTCTTCAACAGGTGTAGAAGACATGCGTTCCTGCCTTCTGTGACTCCCAGGGGAAGCGGGTGTTAAATTAAAAGGTTTTCACCACTCAGAAACACTATAGCAATATTGGTCCCCACTAAGATGTCCAGAGTTTGGATAATGATACCATTTACTCAACAAACTTTACAAGCAAGTTATTGCCAGATCTGGAAACTGCCTTCGACAAAGTCCAAGGGTACATGCCAACAAAAAAAGAAAGACTGACATCAATCTTTTTAGTATTGTGGGTCCATTTCCTAACACATGTCAAATATCATCCATATACAGAAAGAAGAAATTCAAGTAAACAGTGCTGTGTCTGTTTCAAATAAAATTCTGCAGTAATTCTGGGCTCTTTTCCAGGGTAACACTCCTTGTACAGAAATGGAAAATTTTGTTTTCTCCGATTCCTGTTCACAATAAAAAGCCATACTCAGTTTATCTGCCTTAGTTTCATAGATGTTCTGACAGATGGACTGAAGTCACATTAAGGTAGGGGACATAACACCTACCACATCACTCGGACATACATTAGAATTAAGGCAAGGAATGTGGTGACAAACCTACATAACATTGGTGTTATTAATAAGCTTAGGCTGTAATACATGGCTACCTTACATGGCTTATGTCCCAGCCCTAGTCCTAACACTGAGAAACATGACAAATTACTGGCAAGGAACATGGAGGATTATGATCAACTTATTATGCATTTGAGACATGGATGCCAAGAAATTCACATTATAGCAAAACCTCCATGTACTATCAGTTGTGAAAAAAATGTATGTGTACAAATTGTTTTACTGTCTTTCAAAGCCCTTGAAAGCCAGTAACGCATAATCCTGCCAAACAGCAGGCAGAAATGAAATTCCCCTGTGAAGAACTAATGGCTTTAAAGCTGTTAGACACTTTGCTCTGCCATGCTTTTTGTTTGCAAGTGCAACAGAGCAAAGTATCTAACACCTTTTAAAACTGTTTTACCTTTTATGGCTATTATTTGCCAGCCATCACTGTCTGCTGTTAAACCCTAGCATAAGACCAGATCTTAACAGTACTCAGGGTTCCTTAGCAAAACGTTTGCTATGCATATTTCTGACCACTAATGTCGGCAAACATATACTATATACAGTATAGCAGACATACAGTTAGCCATAAGGGTTAGGAAACACATAAAAAAAGTGTTCTCTACTTAATTTAATCCAAAATTGTTAATAAAAAAAACTCTTCTAAAAATAAAAGAGTAAAAAAAAAAAAAAAAAAAAAAGAAAGAAAAACATTTTTTGTGAATCCTTCCCTCCCCACATAGGATCGCTTGCTTTTAAAATTAAACAAAGTACTAAATGTCTGCTGAGGCACACATTTTCAACCAAAATTGGGAATTAGCACTTCTTTCACTTCTAAAAAAAGGAAGCTGCCACCTTTTTTAAATGACTTTATTTATATTCATTGTTTTCTGTTTGGGGGCAGAAAAAGGACTGTATGAGAAGCAATGCTAATGACCTACTTTTCTAGGCGTAAAATGGGTGTGTGCAGCAGGTCAAAAATCTATTCAGGTTGTGGACCTTAAACTGGACGGAATACTGTTAAGTGCTATGCATGACTCTGAAGTGTCAGTCATAATTTTTACTGGCTGCAGGTGTATTAGCAAGTTGCATTGATCTCCAGCTGAATACACTTGCACTTGTCAAATAATTAAATTATTCTCCTTGTTTGTCTGTGTATGAACAACCACCTCCTCTTGCTTTCTGTTTGCATTTGATGAGCTGTCAGACTTCTGCAGGAATGAGTTGAATACCTCATTCCTGGTTTCTTCCTCTAAGGATTTTTGCTGTCTGTTTGCCCCTGGTACGCTTGTACTGCTGTACATCTCCTGCCCTGGTACGCTTGTACTGCTGTACATCTCCTGCCCTGGTACGCTTGTACTGCTGTACATCTCCTGCCCTGGTACGCTTGTACTGCTGTACATCTCCTGCGCTGGTACGCTTGTACTGCTGTACATCTCCTGTCCTGGTACGCTTGTACTGCTGTACATCTCCTGTCCTGGTACGCTTGTACTGCTGTACATCTCCTGTCCTGGTACACTTGTACTGCTGTACATCTCCTGCGCTGGTACGCTTGTACTGCTGTACATCTCCTGTCCTGGTACACTTGTACTGCTGTACATCTCCTGTCCTGGTATGCTTGTACTGCTGTACATCTCCTGCACTGGTACGCTTGTACTGCTGTACATCTCCTGTCCTGGTACGCTTGTACTGCTGTACATCTCCTGCGCTGGTACGCTTGTACTGCTGTACATCTCCTGCCCTGGTACGCTTGTACTGCTGTACATCTCCTGCCCTGGTACGCTTGTACTGCTGTACATCTCCTGCCCTGGTACGCTTGTACTGCTGTACATCTCCTGCCCTGGTATGCTTGTACTGCTGTACATCTCCTGCCCTGGTACGCTTGTACTGCTGTACATCTCCTGTCCTGGTACGCTTGTACTGCTGTACATCTCCTGCGCTGGTACGCTTGTACTGCTGTACATC
>NC_056742.1:543387790-543392790 GCF_019279795.1 Protopterus annectens | reverse complement strand
GATTAAAAGTCTTGTTATCTGAGGAAACTGGGATATAATGTGGGAAGTTCTAAGGACTGTCCCAGTAAAATATCATGAGTTTTATGCACTACAGTTATTATATGACCCAGGACAGGGACTATGCAATACTCAGAGCACTAAAAGTCTAGCTAAAGTTATAGGTTAATAGGTTCATAGGTAGGTACTAGGCTATCTGCCCGAAGGCATTTATAAGCCTAGCCAGAATGTGTTGGCTTTTGTCCCCCCCTTAGATTAGTTCCCTGTGCCTTTGTCCAGTAGAACCACTGAAGTGATCCCCGGGGTATGCTTTCTGTTTCCCATCCACTCGTCAAGGTTTCTCTTGAAAAGTGTTAGCGAGGAGCTCTGCATAATGTAGATTGGAAACTTGTTCCAAAGCATGGGAAGTCTCTGGGACAGGAATCTATCCCTCCAGCACGTCCTATTTATTGTTGTGGTGAGGTTTAGATCCCTAGAACGTGTGGCTCGAGGGGATATGTTTTTCTTTAGGTGGAGCATGTCCATCAATTCTGTGTTGGACATGGCCTTGTATGTCAGGCAGAAATCACCTCTGAGTAGGCGGTATGCAACCGAGTACAGCTGGAGTTTCTTCAGTCGAGCTGCATAGGGCATCTGTTTGAGGCCATTGATCCTCTTGGTGAGGTACTTCTGTGGTCTTTCCAGCTGTTGCAGGTGTCTTGTAAGGTACATCCCAAATGGGGCATTGTACTCTGTGATGGGTCTGATGAGTGATGAGTACAGGGGCACAATGACCTCTTCTGATCTGGATGTGAACCCTTTGTGATTAGGTGGTACACATAGAAGGATTTTCTAACCTCTTTGGCAATGTGATTATCAAAGGAGAGATTACTATCTACTTGGGTCCCCAGATCCCTTATTACGTCTTCTGTATTTAGGGGACTACCACCTATGTGGTAGTTTGTGGGTACTTTGTTTTTTCCAAAGGGGATGACTATGCACTTTTTGGCATTTAGCTTGAGGCCATGATTTTGACACCAGGTATCCGTCTCAGTGAGACCCTTTTGGAGGATGTCTGTGTCAGCCAGAGAGTCAATTATAGCCCCTAGTTTGCAGTCGTCTGCAAACTTGGTCAGCCATAGTCCTCCTGTGCTTGTGTGTTCCTCTGAGAAGTATATGCCGAACAGGAGGGGTCCTGGGACTGAGCCCTGGGGAATGCCACTTGTAACCGGTTTAGAGTCGGACCTAGCTCCCACAACTCTCACCATGTGGGTTCTGTCCATGAGCCAGTTGGCAACCCATCTTGTGATGTAGGGGTTTATGTTCAGGCTGGTGAGCTTGTCTATAATACCAAAATGGGGAATGATGTCAAAGGCCTTTGCGAGGTCTAGGTAGGCTGTGTGTACCACCTTTCCCTCGTCTATAGCCTTGGTAACTGTCTCAAAGAAGTCCACCAGGTTCAGAAGGCAAAATTTGCCCTTAACAAAGCTGAACTGGGTAGGACCCAGTGTTTGGAGGTCCCCAATGTCTCTGTTAATGAGTTCCATGATGATGCGCTCTATAGCCTTGCAGACCAAGCTAGTCAGGCTTACAGGGCGATAGTTCCTGAGGTCTGTTGTGCCTCCAACTTTGTGGAGTGGAATAACCATTGTTGTGCACCACTCTATGGGTACATAGCCTGTGGAGAGGCTGAGTTTAAACAGTGTGTTTAGGTGAGGGGTTAGTTCATCTTTGAGCTCATGTAGGACGCAGCCTGGGAAACCGTCCGGTCCCATTGATGCTGTGTTTTTGGCTTTGGAGAGGGCTGTTTTAACCTGGGTGTCTGTGATTTCAGGGGGTCTACATTCTTCTGGTATGGTTATGGGGGTCTATATTATAAGATCGATGGTTAAAAACATTGAACAACATATGGTCGACACCATATGGTCGATGTCTTCAAACGTTGACCTTATAAAAAGACAAAAAAAAAAGAAAAAAGTACCCTAGTGGGTTTAAGCAAAGGGGCAACCTGCACCCCCCCCACACCCCCTGCTACTTAAATATACCAACTCTGAGACTGCACTACATTGCAGTAAATGGAAATCTCCCCTTACAGAGATTTCCATTTACACGCTCGAGATTCTGAGCATTCAATATTCTCCTGCCAACAATGTCAGATTCGACATTGTCGGCTTTCAAGAATATAATATACACCCGGTTATGAGCCATTTTAGGGGTGGGAGGGGGTGAAGTTTGCACTGAACCTGTCTGCCAGGATGTTGGCAATATCGGTTGGTTCAGTGTATTTTGTGCCATTCTGCACTAACTCCGAGCAGATCTGAGCATTGCCACTTAGATTCTTGGCATAGTTAAAGAATGCCTTGTGGTTATCTTTGGAGTCCTTGGCAATTTTTCTTTTGAAGCTCACCTTGGATGATTTTATGAGGGGATCGTACTTTCTTGCTGATACTGATCAGGGATGTCTTCTCTTCTTGGTATTTTACTCTTTTCTGTACTAGTTTCCTCCTCCTATTGTATAGCTTGTTTATGGCAGGAGTCCACCAGACTGGTTTCCTTTTCTTGGAGGAGTGAGTCTTGGTTTTGCTTGGGATAGCATGATCCATGCATTCTTGTAGGTGCCCGAAGAATGCATTAGTAAAGGATTTTGCAGCTTGGACAGCGTTATCCTTTAGCATGGGGGCTTTGAAACTTTCCACCTCAGTCTTAAGTAATGTGAAGTTGGCTTTTGAAAAGTTTTTCATGGTGGTTTCCTTGTCTGGGGGTGGGGGGGATGTGGATATCCAAAGTAATTTGTTTATGGTCAGATCTAACCAGCGAGGGGTTGACCTCCAGTGTGGAACACCGGTCACCCATGTTGGTGATGACCAGGTCCAATATGTTGTCACCTCTGTTGGGAGTGTTGACCAGTTGATCCGGGGTGTTTGAGTTTATAAATTGTAGGAAATGTTGGGCAAGGGAGTTAGTACTTGAGTAGTTCTCCCAGTTAATGTTTGGGTAATTGAAATCACCCAGTATTAGGGTGTTTGGTAGGACCTTTATGTTTCCCAGTGTTTCCAGAAATGAGGAATGGGGGTCCTGGAACATGGTGGGTGATCTGTAGCAAACTACAATTTGAGTTGCAGTTTTGCCTGTTGTTAGTTGCACATGGATGATCTCTGAAGCATTGTGCTGTGCCACTAACCTGGAGGTGTGGGTATCCTTGCTAAATATGGATACACCCCTGCCTCTTGTATTTCGGTCCGGGTTCTGTGGTCGAAATGTATGGTACGAGTTTTCACCTGGTAGTGCTGGTGTGCCCTCTGCAGCCTTAAACCAGGTTTCTGTTACTGCAGCATGCCAGTCTGTTCCCAAATAGATTCTCATATTTTCAAGATCTCTATCACTTCAGGTATTGTTCCTGTGCAATTCGAGCATGCGGTCATAGTCCCCACTCCTGAAATAAACCCTGCCAACAGGGCCTCAGGACATCTGGCCAGAAGCAAAGCTGTACAACCAGTGCCCTGAGCCAGTACTCTGAACCAGCACCCACCCCCATGTTGTTCTTTCTACTGTCATATCAATCAGGTGGCCAGATACATGACACACACACATCCTCCCTCCTGGCCTAGCCATTCAGGTCCCATTTCTGTGTCCTGTCCCTAACCCTCCTTCAACATATTTTATAAAAAAAAAAAAAAAACTTTCTTCTTTTAAACTACAGCAAACTGTTTGCTACAAATGCAGAGAGTTGCAACAGTTTATGTCCCTGCCTGCATGGAGCTCTATAGTGTTCAGGTTTTAATTTAAAAAACTGTAGCAAGCAGTTTGCTGCAGTTTAGCCCACACAGGGAGCAATACAGGGCTCATATTTGTACGCAAATGCAATACCAGCAATCAGGATCAGCTGATTGTGCCTCCCATCACTTTGCACCCAGGGCAGTTGCCCCTTTCGCCCCACAGTAGCTATGCTACTGCTCCTGACCTAACTCAGTAGTCTGTCCCACAACTAAGCCTTTTGAAAGAATAATATAGATCAAAAACTATGGACTCTTAACTGACTGTCAGCATGGTCTCCATGAAGGCTATAATGTCCTCACTGCCCTCTATATGCAAATAATTATATTTACAACTCCATGTAGGAAACACATATCTGTGCAGCAGCATTTTTATGCCTAAAAAGAGCTTTTGAGGGAATGAATCACCTACTTCTTCTTCTTCTTCTTTTTCTTTCGGCTATTCCTGTTAGGGGACACCACAGTGGATCATCTGTTTCCATTTCTTCCTGTCCTCTGCATCTTTCTCTATCACACCACCCACCTGCATGTCTTCTCTCACCACATCCATAAACTTAATCTTAGGCCTTCCTCTTTTCCTGTTACCTGGCAGCTCCATCCTTAGCATCTTTTTCCCAATATACTGAGCATCCCTCCTCAGCACATGTCCAAACCAATGCAATCTCACCTGTCTGGCTTTGTCTCCAAACTGTCCAACCTGGGCTGACCCTTTAATATACTTATTCCTAATCCTGTCCACCCTCGTCACACCCAGTGCAAATCTTAACATCTTTAACTCTGCCACATCCAGCACTGACTCCTGCCTTTTTGTCAATGCCACTGTCTCCAACACATATAACATAGCTGGTCTCACTACCCTCTTGTAGACCATCCCTTTCACTCTTACTGGTACTCGTCTGTCACAAATCATTCCTGACATTCTTCTCCTCCCACTCCATCCTGCCTGTACTCTCTTCTTCACCTCTCTTCCACACTCGCCATTACTCTGAACGGTTGATCCCAAGTATTTAAACTCATCCACATTCGCCACCTCTACTCCCTGCATCTTCATCATTCCTCTATCCTCTCTCTTATTCACACACATATATTCTGTCTTAGTCCTGCTGACCTTCATTCCTCTCCTCTCTAGAGCATTTCTCCACCTCTCCAGGGTCTCCTCAACGTGCTCCCTATTCTCACTACAGATCACAATGTCATCTGCAATCATCATAGTCCACGGGGACTCCTGTCTGATCTCGTCTGTCAACCTGT
>NC_056742.1:543367790-543382790 GCF_019279795.1 Protopterus annectens | reverse complement strand
TGGCTTCAGTGTGTTTCCAGTGTTTAGTTCAGCCTTCTGTTTTTGGTAGTTTCTGTTTAGCTAGCCATGTTTCACTTAACTTCGGTTTCAGCAAATCTGCATTGCATCATCACTTGGTAAAATAGTTCTCACACACCTGACAGCTCTTTAATTTTCTTGTGGGAATATTGTCTGGGGAAAATCAGATGAATGGAAGCCCAGACCCAGAGGTTTAGCTGTGCAAATTCTAGGGTGCAGCTGCCCTTTGCCCTTACATAAAATAGTATATCTGTGCAAAATAGAAATTTCTGCAGCATTATCAGCATTCTCCAGCCAAATCAGATCAGCATCATACCTTTCTAAAATGCAATCCCCATAATGATAAGATGGGCAGTCCCAACTGCAGAACTGTATAATGCATGATACAAATCCCTAACTACAATACCCATAATGGTAAGGTTTGCAGTCCCTACTGCAGAACTGTATAATGCATGATACAAATCTCTAAATACAATATCCATAACGGTAAGGTTTGCAGTCCCTACTGCAGAACTGTATAATGCATGATACAAATCTCTAACTACAATATCCATAACGGTAAGGTTTGCAGTCCCTACTGCAGAACTGTATAATGCACGATACAAATCTCTAAATACACTATCCATAACGGTAAGGTTTGCAGTCCCTACTGCAGAACTGTATAATGCATAAGTAAAAAGTAAGTAAAAAAAATATATAAAAAGGCTGCTGCCAATTAATTACTTTTCTTGTGATTAAAACAAACACGTTTTTCTGAAAAAAATGTTTTAAATATTCATTGTCACTTTGTCTTATTGTCAGGAAATAAGGACAGGCAAACCAAAGTTTGAAACCAAAATATGAAAATTAATTCAATGCAGAGTAGGTAAAACTCATGGCCTTGTTCATAAAGCTGTGGCTAAGCAGGTGACAGACCAGGAACCTCATCCCCTTCCTCCATAAGAACCCCCTCAGTTTTTGTGTATTTAACTTGAACAGACAGAAAAAGCAATACCCCCCCCCCCCAAGAACTTTGTAAGTTAAAATACATCTGTTGGGAGACAATTAGCTTTATACATTACAAACAATCATATTTTTATTATTTTACTAATGTTAAGATGGTACATCTTACTATGCCCATTTGCTGGGGTAAGTGAGTAAGTATGGTTTGAGTATGTGACTTACTCAGTCAGGGAGAATTCCAGTGAAAAAACATCCGGGAAGATAAAACTTGCCAGAAAGGTGTGCCTTTATATCTGTGTGCTTGCTGCGCTACTATATTTTGTACATGTACACGCATGCTGTGGATCTTTGTTACATTCTGCACATGTACACACATGCTGTGAATCACTGTTACATCTTGTACATGTGCATGCATGCTGTGGATTGCGCTTACATTCTGTACATGTGCACACATGCTGTGGATCACTGTTACACTCTGTACATGTGCTCGCATGCTGTGGATCACTGTTACATTTTGTACATGTGCACACATGCTGTGGATTGCTGTTGCTGGCACTCCCCAGACTCTGGAATAGATTGCCCATACATGTCAAGCAGAGTGCCTCTTTGGACCTCTTCAACAGGAACCTTGACGATTGGATGGGAGAAAGGAAATTCACCCCAGGGATCACGTCAGTCGCCCTGCTTGACAGGGGTCCAGGAAAGTAAATAATGTGGGAAGAAATAGCCAGGGAATTGTTATGGCTAGGCTTGTATAGGCCCTAGGGCTGATAGCCTAGTACCAACCTATGAACCTATGAACCTATGAACATTCTGTACATGTGCATGCCTGCTGTGGATCACTGTTACATTTTGTACATGTGCACGCATGCTGTGGATCGCTGTTACATTCTGTACATGAGCACACGTGCTGTGGATCCTTGTGCACACATGCTGTGGGTTGTTGCTACATTTTATATATGTGCACACATGCTGTGGATCGCTGTTACATTCTGTATATATGTGCACGCGTGCTGTGGATCACTGTTACACTTTTTACATGTGCACACATGCTGTGGATCTCTGTTACATTCTGTACATGTGCACGCATGCTGTAGATCGCTGTTACATTCTGTACATGTGCACACATGCTGTGGATCACTGTTACATTCTGTACATGTGAACGTGTGTTGTGGATCACTGTTACATTCTGTACATGTGCATGCCTGTTGTGGATTGCTGTTATACTTTGTACATGTGCACGCCTGCTGTGGATTGCTGTTACACTTTATACATTTGCACACCTGCTGTGGATTGCTGTTACTTTGTACATGTGCACACATGCTGTATATTGCTTTTACATTCTGTACATGTGCACGTGTATTGTGGATCACTGTTACATTCTGTACATGTGCATGTATGCTGTGGGTCACTGTTACACTTTGTACATGTGCACATATGCTGCGGATCGCTGCTACATTCTGTACATGTGCACACATGCTGTGGATCACTGTTACATTCTGTACATGTGAACGTGTGTTGTGGATCACTGTTACATTCTGTACATGTGCATGCCTGTTGTGGATTGCTGTTATACTTTATACATTTGCACACTTGCTGTGGATTGCTGTTACTTTGTACATGTGCACACATGCTGTATATTGCTTTTACATTCTGTACATGTGCACGTGTGTTGTGGATCACTGTTACATTCTGTACATGTGCATGTGTGCTGTGGGTCACTGTTACACTTTGTACATGTGCACATATGCTGCGGATCGCTGCTACATTTTGTATATGTGCACGCATGCTGTGGATTGTGTATCACTGCACTGTCACTGGTACATTCTACAGTTACACTACATTTGTATGACATGAACAGTACTTTGCAGTTGAGATATGAAAAGCTTCACTATTTTTATTTAATTGTTAAATGTTAGGCACAACTGCCTCCTTTCAGGGGCTACTCAGGAGCACTGCCTGGTTAAGTAGTTGACTAGAGTCTCCCAGAAAGCAAATGAAGATTGAGGGAATCAAACTCATGACAATAGGGTGAACTGTGTTAGCAGCTTATAACTTTAACACTTTGCACTAAACTGTCAGGTGTCAGTCTGTGTTTTGCACTGGCTAGCTCAGCAAACGGGTGAAGCACCATGCTCATTCAACTTTGCTAAGGTGCTGTGATTAGCTCTTTTTTTAATTAATGCAACCTAACATGGCAAAAAAAAGAAGTCATAGCTATGTGGCTAAATTGCACACTTTATAGAAATACCCCCACTGATTAAATTTTGGTAAGAGAAATGGTTCTGCACTTACCGCACCACCAGCTTTTTTACCTTACGTTATCATTGCTGGCAAATGGAAGGAGCTGGTTTGGTAAGTCTGCCCACAGTTTTCAGATAGCAATCTAGAAGTAAACCTCCTATGCTCCTGTCCTCTTGCTTTCTCCATCAGACCCATGTCTTCTGAAGAATTTCAGTGAACTACCCATTTAGTAACTCTTCAGCTTCCTTACTCAACTCTGATGTTTGCACCTGTTATCCATACCTGGTGTCCTCTTCACTCCTCTGTCCTTTCATTAGTTTCACTCTTTCTCAATTAGTCCCAGTTCCTGATTCTGTGCACTTGGAACTTGGCCCCGTGTCCCTCCTAGTTTCTACCAAGAAGAGTCCCACTCCTCAATATCACTCCTGCAAGCCTTTGTTATAAGGTTACCTGCCTTTCTCTGTGTGAGTGAAGTAATAGAAAGAACATGTTCAAAAGCAGTAAATGAAACATAAACCACTGCCAACAGGAAATCAGCGCAAACGGTTCAAAGAAACAAACGTAAAAATTAGTAAATCGCTTTCATTCCTTCATCATGATGACTTTTTTCAGTCTAATTACTGAAAGAAAAACATCATTAGATATAAGATACAATGTGATTAATCCATTTATAGTTTTTACATCACAGCAGTACCACAAACTCATTTACATATGCAATAAAGTTGACAACTTTCATTTCCAAACTGCCAAGTTCTACAAAGAGGTTAAAATAAAAAAAATGTAACCCAAAATAATTCATTCTTTAATTTATTGACATTAAAAATGCTTTAAAGTTTAAGTGGTCATTAAGAATTTGGAAAGCTGAGACATTAGGAGTCATCTGCCAAATATTTTCCTTATAATCTAACGAAACATAACCATCTCCCCTAATTTTAGGCTCAATGCAGTTGACAACATAAAACAAACAAAAAAGCTTAAAATTAATGCAATTTAAAGGATGTTGACCCAAAGAATTATTACTATTCCTTTTTTTGACCAAGTATGTGTTTGTGAATGTGAATGTTTATCTCTTTAGTGCTGTGCCCTACACATAATGCATTACAAGAGGGTGATTTAGCAGAAAATAAATAAATATGACAGCAAAATGTCAGGTTCTCAAAGGACTCATACCAGCAGGGTTAAAAGATCCTGTGTTACAGAAGTTGAAGTAATTTTGTGTCAGTAACACCTCACACACAAGGGATACGACTGATTTAGATGCCCTCAGATTTGACAGATATGCAAGCTATAATGCCCGACAGGTTGTGTGCAAATGTGTAATTAACGTCCGATTAGGGGTGTTAAGAAGCCTGATGCCACAGGTGGAACGCGTCTACACCCCTGGAAGGGCGTTAATTACACATTAACACACACCATGGAGGGCATTATTGTGCTTAGAGAATGGGCCCGCTGTAAAATTGTTGTATTTTAGTTACTTACATGTATATATATATATATATATATATATATATATATATATATATATATATATTTTTTTTTTTTATTACTATATATTTTTTAGTATATTTTTGATGTAAAATAGTTCCTCAGCCTAATGTTTTAAACTTGCTGTAGTACATGTTAATGGTGTTGGAGGAAGCATTTTGCAGCCAAAATGTAACATTTAAAAAATAACCAGTTTATTTACCTTATTGTTTTGGTCCCTTTTACTCCTAAATTGCTCGGTTGGTGTCACTAGAGATTGAAGTTACTAAATAATGACATACATTTGAGCTTCAGATTTTTTTTCCTTCAGATAATTCATGCTAACTTAAATTCTTTACTTTAGCAGCTTTGTAATTTTATAAAAGCAATAATTTTCTATTTCAGAGCCTTTGTTCCCCAAAGATTTCTTCAGCTGAAAAGTGCAGATGTTTGTAAACCTCTTTTCTGCCGCTTTTCCCAGTAGTCTTCTCACACACTCACCCTCACACACACATACACAAGCACACACACACCTCTGCTTCAGAAAAAATGCATACTAAGGAAATCCTTGTTATTCTAGTAACTTTCTATGTTTATAAGAGCAATATTTAAAATCCATCCCTATTTTAAGCCCTTTGTTTCTCCATTATTTGTTGCTCTGTGCAGATTTCTTGTGCTGAGAGTTATCGTCGAGAGTTATACAAAGTTCTTAGTGATGTTGCCAGGGATTTCTCTCGCTCTTCACATTCTCACACACACACACACACACACACACACACACACACACACACACACACACACACACACACACACACACACGCACACACACACGCACACACACACACACACACTCTCTCTCTCTCTCTCTCTCTCTCTCTCGTACTTTCATAGACGCACACACTCTCTCTCAAACAGACACACACATACACACACAAGTTTTGTATTTTACACTTGCTAAACAGCAGAAGTGCTGCTAACCCAGTGTAAAATAGTAGATTAACCGATCTCTCACTCACACTTGCACAGACATACACTTTCAAACACTAACACATACACACACTCCTATTTTATTTTACACTTGCTAAACAGCAAAAGTGCTGCTTAGAGAGTGCAAAATAGTTTCTCAACCAGTCTCTCTCTCACACTCACACATGCATACACTTTCACACACAAACACATACACACATTTTTTTTTATTTTACTTTTATTTTATTTTACACTTGTTAAACAGCAAAGGAGCTGTTTAGTGAGCATAAAATAATGGCAGCCATTCCGTTTTCTCAGTATGAGCTCTACGGCAGCTTGATATGCTGCCGTAAAGTGGCAGGCATGTCTTTTGGTGAGCATTACTTGTACATTAATACCCTGCTGGAGAATGCTCGCTATCCAATCAGGGTATTGATGTGCAGTAAGCCCATTACTTGTAAATTAATACCCTGCTGGAGAATGCTCGCTATCCAATCAGGGTACTGATGTGCAGTTTGCCCATTACTTGTACATTAATACCCTGCTGGAGAATGCTCGCTGTGCAATCAGGGTACTGATGTGCAGTAAGCCCATTACTTGTACATTAATACCCTACTGGAGAATGCTCGTTGTCCAATCAGGGTACTGATGTACAGTAAGCCCATTACTTGTACATTAATACCCTGCTGGAGAAAGCTCATTGTCCAATCAGGGTACTGATGTGCAGTTTGCCCATTACTTGTACATTAATACCCTGCTGGAGAATGCTCGCTGTCCAATCAGGGTACTGATGTGCAGTAAGCCCATTACTTGTATATTAATACCCTGCTGGAGAATGCTCGCTGTCCAATCAGGGTACTGATGTGCAGTTTGCCCATTAGTTGTACATTAATACCCTGCTGGAAAATGCTCGCTGTCCAATCAGGGTACTGATGTGCAGTTTGCCCATTACTTGTACATTAATACCCTGCTGGAGAATGCTCGTTCTCCAATCAGGGTACTGATGTACAATAAGCCCATTACTTGTACATTAATACCCTGCTGGAGAACGCTCGTTCTCCAATCAGGGTACTGATATACAGTAAGCCCATTACTTGTACATTAATACCCTGCTGGAGAACACTCGCTGTCCAATCAGGGTACTGATGTGCAGTTTGCCCATTACATGTACATTAATACCCTGCTGGAGAACGCTCGTTCACCAATCAGGGTACTGATGTACAGTAAGCCCATTACTTGTACATTAATACCCTGCTGGAGAACGCTCGTTCCCCAATCAGGGCACTGATGTACAGTAAGCCCATTACTTGTACATTAATACCCTGCTGGAGAATGCTC
Organism: Protopterus annectens; assembly: GCF_019279795.1. Classification (NCBI taxonomy): domain Eukaryota; kingdom Metazoa; phylum Chordata; order Ceratodontiformes; family Protopteridae; genus Protopterus; species Protopterus annectens. The sequence continues at coordinate 543,375,818 of NC_056742.1, read as the reverse complement.
GCTGTCCAATCAGGGTACTGATGTACAGTAAGCCCATTACTTGTACATTAATACCCTGCTGGAGAATGCTCGCTGTCCAATCAGGGTACTGATGTGCAGTAAGCCCATTACTTTTACATTAATACCCTGCTGGAGAATGCTTGCTGTCCAGTCAGGGTACTGATGTGCAGTAAGCCCATTACTTGTACATTAATACCCTGCTGGAGAATGCTCACTGTCCAATCAGGGTACAGATGTGCAGTTTGCCCATTACTTGTACATTAATATCCTGCTGGAGAATACTCGCTGTCCAATCAGGGTACTGATGTGGAGTAAGCACATTACTTGTACATTAATACCCTGCTGGAGAACGCTCGCTGTCCAATCAGGGTACTGATGTACAGTAAGCCCATTACTTGTACATTAATACCCTGCTGGAGAATGCTCGCTGTCCAATCAGGGTACCGATGTGCAGTTTGCCCATTACTTGTACATTAGTATTCTGCTGGAGAATGCTCGCTCTCCAAACAGGGTACTGATGTGCAGTAAGCCCATTACTTGTACATTAATACCCTTCTGGAGAATGCTCGCTGTCCAACCAGGGTACTGATGTGCAGTTTGCCCATTACTTGTACATTAATACCCTGCTGGAGAATGCTCGTTGTCCAATCAGGGTACTGATGTGCAGTAAGCCCATTACTTGTACATTAATACCCTGCTGGAGAATGCTCGCTGTCCAATCAGGATACTGATGTGCAGTTTGCCCATTACTTGTAGATTAATACCCTGCTGGAGAATGCTCGCTGTCCAATCAGGATACTGATGTGCAGTTTGCCCATTACTTGTACATTAATACCCTGCTGGAGAATGCTCGCTGTCCAATCAGGGTACTGATGTGTAGTAAGCCCATTACTTGTACATTAATACCCTGCTGGAGAATGCTCGTTCTCCAGTCAGGGTACTGATGTGCAGTAAGCCCATTACTTGTACATTAATACCCTGCTGGAGAACATTCGTTCCCCAATCAGGGTACTGATGTACAGTAAGCCCATTACTTGTACAATAATACCCTGCTGGAGAATGCTCGCTGTCCAATCAGGGTACTGATGTGCAGTTTGCCCATTACTTGTACATTAATACCCTACTGGAGAATGCTCGCTGTCCAATCAGGGTACTGATGTGCAGTTTGCCCATTACTTGTACATTAATACCCTGCTGGAGAATGCTCATTCTCCAATCAGGGTACTGATGTGCAGTTTGCCCATTACTTGTACATTAATACCCTGCTGGAGAATGTTTGCTGTCCAATCAGGTACTGATGTGCAGTTTGCCCATTACTTGTACATTAATACCCTGCTGGAGAATGCTCGCTGTCCAATCAGGGTACTGATGTGCAGTAAGCCCATTATTTATACATTAATACCCTGCTGGAGAATGCTCGCTGTCCAATCAAGGTACCAATCTACAGTAAGCCCATTACTTGTACATTAATACCCTGCTGGAGAATGCTCACTGTCCAATCAGGGTACTGATGTGCAGTTTGCCCATTACTTGTACATTAATACCCTGCTGGAGAACGCTCGCTGTCCAATCAGGGTACTGATGTGCAGTAAGCCCATTACTTGTACATTAATACCCTGCTGGAGAATGCTCGCTGTCCAATCAGGGCACTGATGTGCAGTAAGCCCATTACTTGTACTTTAATACCTTGCTGGAGAATGCTCGTTGTCCAATCAGGGCAGTGATGTGCAGTTTGCCCATTACTTGTACATTAATACCCTGCTGGAGAATGCTCGCTGTCCAATCAGGGTACTGATGTGCAGTAAGCCCATTACTTGTATATTAATACCCTGCTGGAGAATGCTCGTTGTCCAATCAGGGTACTGATGTACAGTAAGCCCATTACTTGTACATTAATACCCTGCTGGAGAATGCTCACTGTCCAATCAGAGTACTGATGTTCAGTTTGCCCATAACTTGTACATTAATACCCTGCTGGAGAACATTAATTCTCCAATCAGGGTACTGATGTACAGTAAGCCCATTACTTGTACATTAATACCCTGCTGGAGAATGCTCGCTGTCCAGTCAGGGTACTGATGTGCAGTAAGCCCATTACTTGTACATTAATACCCTGCTGGAGAATGCTCGCTGTCCAATCAGGGTACTGATGTGCAGTAAGCCCATTACTTGTACATTAATACCCTGCTGGAGAATTCTCGTTGCCCAATCAGGGTACTGATGTGCAGTAAGCCCATTACTTGTACATTAATACACTGCTGGAGAACGCTTGCTGTCCAATCAGGGTACTGATGTACAGTAAGCCCATTACTTGTACATTAATACCCTGCTGGAGAATGCTCGCTGTCCAATCAGGGTACCGATGTGCAGTTTGCCCATTACTTGTACATTAATATTCTGCTGGAGAATGCTCGCTCTCCAAACAGGGTACTGATGTGCAGTAAGCCCATTACTTGTACATTAATACCCTTCTGGAGAATGCTCGCTGTCCAACCAGGGTACTGATGTGCAGTTTGCCCATTACTTGTACATTAATACCCTGCTGGAGAATGCTCGCTGTCCAATCAGGGTACTGATGTGCAGTTTGCCCATTACTTGTACATTAATACCCTGCTGGAGAATGCTCGCTGTCCAATCAGGGTACTGATGTGCAGTAAGCCCATTACTTGTACATTAATACCCTGCTGGAGAATGCTCGCTGTCCAGTCAGGGTACTGATGTGCAGTAAGCCCATTACTTGTACATTAATACCCTGATGGAGAATGCTCGCTGTCCAATCAGGGTACTGATGTGCAGTTTGCCCATTACTTGTACATTAATACCCTGCTGGAGAACATTAATTCTCCAATCAGGTTACTGATGTACAGTAAGCCCATTACTTGTACATTAATACCCTGCTGGAGAATGCTAGCTGTCCAATCAGGGTACTGATGTGCAGTTTGCCCATTACTTGTACATTAATACCCTGCTGGAGAATGCTCACTGTCCAATCAGGGTACTGATGTGCAGTAAGCCCATTACTTGTACATTAATACCCTGCTGGAGAATGCTCGTTCTCCAATCAGGGTACTGATGTGCAGTTTGCCCATTACTTGTACATTAATACCCTGCTGGAGAATGCTCGCTGTCCAATCAGGGTACTGATGTGCAGTTTGCCCATTACTTGTACATTAATACCCTGCTGGAAAATGCTCGTTCTCCAATCAGGGTACTGATGTGCAGTTTGCCCATTACTTGTACATTAATACCCTGCTGGAGAGTGCTCACTGTCCAATCAGGGTACTGATGTGCAGTTTGCCCATTACTTGTACATTAATACCCTGCTGGGGAATGCTCGCTGTCCAATCCGGGTACTGATGTGCAGTAAGCCCATTACTTGTACATTAGTACCCTGCTGGAGAACGCTTGCTGTCTAATCAGGGTACTGATGTGCAGTTTGCCCATTACTTGTACATTATTACCCTGCTGGAGAATGCTCGCTGTCCAATCAGGGTACTGATGTGCAGTAAGCCCATTATTTATACATTAATACCCTGCTGGAGAACGCTCGCTGTCCAATCAGGGTACCGATCTACAGTAAGCCCATTACTTGTATATTAATACCCTGCTGGCGAATGCTCGCTGTCCAATCAGGGTACTGATGTGCAGTAAGCCCATTACTTGTACTTTAATACCTTGCTGGAGAATGCTTGTTGTCCAATCAGGGCAGTGATGTGCAGTTTGCCCATTATTTGTATATTAATACCCTGCTGGAGAATGCTCGCTGTCCAATCAGGGTACTGATGTGCAGTAAGCCCATTACTTGTACATTAATACCCTGCTGGAGAATGCTCGTTGTCCAATCAGGGTACTGATGTACAGTAAGCCCATTACTTGTACATTAATACCCTGCTGGAGAATGCTCGCTGTCCAATCAGGGTACTGGTGTGCAGTTTGCCCATTACTTGTACATTAATACCCTGCTGGAGAACATTAATTCTCCAATCAGGGTACTGATGTACAGTAAGCCCATTACTTGTACATTAATACCCTGCTGGAGAATGCTCGCTGTCCAGTCAGGGTACTGATGTGCAGTTTGCCCATTACTTGTACATTAATACCCTGCTGGAGAATGCTCGCTGTCCAATCAGGGTACTGATGTGCAGTAAGCCCATTACTTGTACATTAATACCCTGCTGGAGAATGCTCGCTGTCCAATCAGGGTACTGATGTGCAGTTTGCCCATTACTTGTACATTAATACCCTGCTGGAGAACATTAATTCTCCAATCAGGGTACTGATGTACAGTAAGCCCATTACTTGTACATTAATACCCTGCTGGAGAATGCTCGCTGTCCAATCAGGGTACTGATGCGCAGTTTGCCCATTACTTGTACATTAATACCCTGCTGGAGAATGCTCGCTGTCCAATCAGGGTACTGATGTGCAGTAAGCCGATTACTTGTACATTAATACCCTGCTGGAGAATGCTCTCTGTCCATTCAGGGTACTGATGTGCAGTAAGCCCATTACTTGTACATTAATACCCTGCTGGAGAATGCTCGCTGTCCAATCAGGGTACAGATGTGCAGTTTGCCCATTACTTGTACATTAATACCCTGCTGGAGAACATTAATTCTCCAATCAGGGTACTGATGTACAGTAAGCCCATTACTTGTACATTAATACCCTGCTGGAGAATGCTCGCTGTCCAATCAGGGTACTGATGTGCAGTTTGCCCATTACTTGTACATTAATACCCTGCTGGAGAATGCTCACTGTCCAATCAGGGTACTGATGTGCAGTAAGCCCATTACTTGTACATTAATACCCTGCTGGAGAATGCTCGCTGTCCAATCAGGGTACTGATGTACAGTAAGCCCATTACTTGTACATTAATACCCTGCTGGAGAATGCTCGCTGTCCAATCAGGGTACTGATGTGCAGCAAGCCCATTACTTGTACATTAATACCCTGCTGGAGAATGCTTGCTGTCCAGTCAGGGTACTGATGTGCAGTAAGCCCATTACTTGTACATTAATACCCTGCTGGAGAATGCTCGCTGTCCAATCAGGGTACAGATGTGCAGTTTGCCCATTACTTGTACATTAATATCCTGCTGGAGAATGCTCGTTGTCCAATCAGGGTACTGATGTGGAGTAAGCACATTACTTGTACATTAATACCCTGCTGGAGAACGCTCGCTGTCCAATCAGGGTACTGATGTGCAGTAAGCCCATTACTTGTACATTAATACACTGCTGGAGAACGCTTGCTGTCCAATCAGGGTACTGATGTACAGTAAGCCCATTACTTGTACATTAATACCCTGCTAGAGAATGCTCGCTGTCCAATCGGGGTACCGATGTGCAGTTTGCCCATTACTTGTACATTAATATTCTGCTGGAGAATGCTCGCTCTCCAAACAGGGTACTGATGTGCAGTAAGCCCATTACTTGTACATTAATACCCTTCTGGAGAATGCTCGCTGTCCAACCAGGGTACTGATGTGCAGTTTGCCCATTACTTGTACATTAACACCCTGCTGGAGAATGCTCGTTGTCCAATCAGGGTACTGATGTGCAGTAAGCCCATTACTTGTACATTAATACCCTGCTGGAGAATGCTTGCTGTCCAATCAGGATACTGATGTGCAGTTTGCCCATTACTTGTAGATTAATACCCTGCTGGAGAATGCTCGCTGTCCAATCAGGATACTGATGTGTAGTTTGCCCATTACTTGTACATTAATACCCTGCTGGAGAATGCTCGCTGTCCAATCAGGGTACTGATGTGTAGTAAGCCCATTACTTGTACATTAATACCCTGCTGAAGAATGCTCGTTCTCCAGTCAGGGTACTGATGTGCAGTAAGCCCATTACTTGTACATTAATACCCTGCTGGAGAACATTCGTTCCCCAATCAGGGTACTGATGTACAGTAAGCCCATTACTTGTACATTAATACCCTGCTGGAGAATGCTCGCTGTCCAATCAGGGTACTGATGTGCAGTTTGCCCATTACTTGTACATTAATACCCTACTGGAGAATGCTCGCTGTCCAATCAGGGTACTGATGTGCAGTTTGCCCATTACTTGTACATTAATACCCTGCTGGAGAATGCTCATTCTCCAATCAGGGTACTGATGTGCAGTTTGCCCATTACTTGTACATTAATACCCTCCTGGAGAATGTTTGCTGTCCAATCAGGTACTGATGTGCAGTTTGCCCATTACTTGTACATTAATACCCTGCTGGAGAATGCTCGCTGTCCAATCAGGGTACTGATGTGCAGTAAGCCCATTACTTGTACATTAGTACCCTGCTGGAGAATGCTCGCTGTCCAATCAGGGTACTGATGTGCAGTTTGCCCATTACTTGTACATTAATACCCTGCTGGAGAATGCTCGCTGTCCAATCAGGGTACTGATGTGCAGTAAGCCCATTATTTATACATTAATACCCTGCTGGAGAATGCTCGCTGTCCAATCAAGGTACCAATCTACAGTAAGCCCATTACTTGTACATTAATACCCTGCTGGAGAATGCTCACTGTCCAATCAGGGTACTGATGTGCAGTTTGCCCATTACTTGTACATTAATACCCTGCTGGAGAACGCTCTCCAATCAGGGTACTGATGTGCAGTAAGCCCATTACTTGTACATTAATACCCTGCTGGAGAATGCTCGCTGTCCAATCAGGGCACTGATGTGCAGTAAGCCCATTACTTGTACTTTAATACCTTGCTGGAGAATGCTCGTTGTCCAATCAGGGCAGTGATGTGCAGTTTGCCCATTACTTGTACATTAATACCCTGCTGGAGAATGCTCGCTCTCCAATCAGGGTACTGATGTGCAGTAAGCCCATTACTTGTACATTAATACCCTGCTGGAGAATGCTCGTTGTCCAATCAGGGTACTGATGTACAGTAAGCCCATTACTTGTACATTAATACCCTGCTGGAGAATGCTCACTGTCCAATCAGAGTACTGATGTTCAGTTTGCCCATTACTTGTACATTAATACCCTGCTGGAGAACATTAATTCTCCAATCAGGGTACTGATGTACAGTAAGCCCATTACTTGTACATTAATACCCTGCTGGAGAATGCTCGCTGTCCAGTCAGGGTACTGATGTGCAGTAAGCCCATTACTTGTACCTTAATACCCTGCTGGAGAATGCTCGCTGTCCAATCAGGGTACTGATGTGCAGTAAGCCCATTACTTGTACATTAATACCCTGCTGGAGAATTCTCGTTGCCCAATCAGGGTACTGATGTGCAGTAAGCCCATTACTTGTACATTAATACCCTGCTGGAGAATGCTCGTTGTCTAATCAGGGTACTGATGTACAGTAAGCCCATTACTTGTACATTAATACCCTGCTGGAGAATGCTCGCTGTCCAATCAGGGTACTGATGTGCAGTAAGCCCATTACTTGTACATTAATACCCTGCTGGAGAATGCACGCTGTCCAATCAGGGTACTGATGTGCAGTTTGCCCATTACTTGTACATTAATACCCTGCTGGAGAACATTAATTCTCCAATCAGGGTACTGATGTACAGTAAGCCCATTACTTGTACATTAATACCCTGCTGGAGAATGCTCTGTCCAATCAGGGTACTGATGTGCAGTTTGCCCATTACTTGTACATTAATACCCTGCTGGAGAATGCTCGCTGTCCAATCAGGGTACTGATGTGCAGTAAGCCCATTACTTGTACATTAATACCCTGCTGGAGAATGCTCGCTGTCCAGTCAGGGTACTGATGTGCAGTAAGCCCATTACTTGTACATTAATACCCTGCTGGAGAATGCTCGCTGTCCAATCAGGGTACTGATGTGCAGTTTGCCCATTACTTGTACATTAATACCCTGCTGGAGAACATTAATTCTCCAATCAGGTTACTGATGTACAGTAAGCCCATTACTTGTACATTAATACCCTGCTGGAGAATGCTAGCTGTCCAATCAGGGTACTGATGTGCAGTTTGCCCATTACTTGTACATTAATACCCTGCTGGAAAATGCTCGTTCTCCAAACAG
>NC_056742.1:543315290-543362790 GCF_019279795.1 Protopterus annectens | reverse complement strand
TTACCAAAGCATGGACTGAATAGCCCAGGAAGAGAAAGGGAGAAATGTAACACCACAATGGATGAGGAGAGAAGCAAAGTACTATGACTGCCACCAGGATGGTGAAGAAGAAAGCCAGAAACATGAAGCACTAAAGGGGGAAAGTTGACTTAAAGGACACTAATCCCCGAAGGGAAGGGAGATTGAAGGCTACTATGCCTGCTAATAGGGATAACCTATGAACCTATGATAGGTAGGAGACCAAGCATTATAATTATCAGTAGGTGGAGAAGAAGAGGAAGGAAGCTTGAATTGCTAGCTGGGGACGAGGTAATTATATAGATGTAGTGGTTTAAAATAGCTTTGATGTGTAAAGAATAAAAGATCTGTGACTGGCAGCTGGTGCTGAGGATTAAGGCAATAAGCTACTTCCTGTGGTACAGGGTTTGATTTCCTTGGCCTTCATTTGCGTACAATGTAACCTTAAGCAATTCACTTAGCCAGACAGTGTTTTGGGGCAGCTGGGAATTTAAGCTAGGCCCCTCAAAGGTTTCCTGGACTGCATGTCTAGTAACTACCTAAGAATGTCACCTATCAAAGCTGTAATGCTTTAAGTATTTTGTAGGTGTGAAGCCATAACCAGTGCTTGGCTAAAGCTGCAGCCAAGAGCTGAAGCCTCCTGAGGAGATAGTTTAAGCTACAATACTCAGTATTGCTTCTGATGTACATGATAAATAGAGATACAAAGTTGCAGCAATAGTAAACAACATTAGAGGTTGTTGGCTTTAATACAATAACAAGATATTGATTATCAACAGTATATATAGTACATGTTACAAGTTAAGATAGTTTCTTGTTGTTTATAATATTAGTAACAAAGTTGTCAGACAGATGACTACAGTTAGTAGTCGCGGTAGTATAGTTGGGTTAAGAGTCTAGGTTGGGGGGAAGGTAAGGGTGGAGGTGTTAGTCTGGATTAGAACAAGGACAAAGCCAGTGCATATTTCAGTGAAATTAATGGGTGCATTCTGCTAACGGGGGCTCTCCCGTCATGTACTTTTAATGAAGAGTTGTAGCGTGCTAATGATATTGTAATATTAATTATTAATTGGATTATTGTAGTAGTTCTGATTGGCACACTGCTGGCTGTGACTTCTATTGTCCAGTACCAAAACTGAATATGTTTATGAGATTGCAAACAGTTTTCTTTATGTAAAAAATATGTGCTTGCATTAATGATTATAATAAAAATATCATTATGTGGCAACTCCATTGACATAATGAAATAAAACTCTGACTATCACCAAGGTAACCTGAGTTCATTTAGCAGCTCAGGCACCAGCTGGAGATGGTGATGAAGAGGAATGGTGAGGCAGGGCACTATCATAGGAAAGGTGGGGAAGTAGGGCACCTATCCAAACCACAAACTTGGAGAGGCACTGAAAGTTTGACAGTTCACAAGCTGTTTTTAATGGATTCACTTGTAATTTCTTGTTAGACAGTTTTTAAACTGCCTGCCAAACTTCTGTTACTTTTTAAAGGTAGATACATTTAAAAGCTAGCAGGCATTTGAGAGGTAAACAGTTTTTAAGATATCTAATAAGATGTTGTGATTGTGACCCCTTAAAAATTGCTTATAAGCTGTCAAACTTTTTTAAAGGTTTGCCAGGGAGTGTTGTGCAGAGTGCCAAATTCCCTTACTACAACTCTGAGGCACAGGCCTGCTCAACTCTTCCAGGGAGGATGATATAGAAGCACAGTGAGGTTTGGTATTGGCACCAGAAGTGATGGCAGTGCTGTGCTGATAACTCAGTTCTCCAAAAGTATAGATGAGCAGATATTTGAGGGATCCATTACTATATATTGGCACCAGAAGTGAGGACAGTGCTGTGCTGATAACCCAGTGTTCCAAAAACATAGAGGTTCATAGGTTCATAGGGAGGTACTAGGCTATTGGCCCTAGAGCCTATACAAACCTAGCCATAACGATTCCCTGGCTATTGCTTCCTACAAATATTTACTTTCCTGGACCCCTGTCTAGCAGGGTACTGATGTGATCCCCAGGGTGAATTTCCTATCTACCATCCAATCATCAAGGTTCCTCTTGAAGAGGGCCATTGAGGCGCTCTGCCTGACATGTATGGGCAGCCTATTTCAAAGTATGGGGAGTCTCTGGGTCAGGAACCTATCCCTCCAGCATGTTCTATTCATCATGATGTCGAGGTTAAGATCCCTGGAGAGTTTGGCTCGGAGGGATTGGGATTTCTTTAAGTGTAGCATGTCCAACAACTCTGGGTTTGACATGGTCTTGTATGTTAGGCAGAGATGACCTCTGAGTAGGCGATATGCGATAGGGTATAGCTAGAGTTTCTTTAGATGGTCAGAATAAGGCATCTGCTTTAGGCCTGTGATTCTTTTTGTGAGGTATTTCTGCAGCCTTTCTAGTTGTTGCAGATGTCTTGTTAGGTACATACCAAACTGGGCATTGTATTCTATAATGGGTCTAATGAGGGATGAGTGCAGAGGGACAATGACCTCCCTTTTTCTGGATGAAAAGCCCTTAGTGATGAGGTGTGTCATGTAGAAGGATTTTCTAACTGTTGTGGCTATGTGGTTATCAAAGGTGAGACCACTGTCCACCTGTGTCCCTAGGATTCTTATCACACTTTTGGTGTTTAATGTACTGCCACCTATGTGATATTTCACAGGTACATGGTTTATCCCAAAGGGGACAACTATACATTTTTTGGCATTTAGCTTGAGCCCATGGCTCTGGCACCAGGCATCTGTTTATTGAAGGCCCTTTTGTAGTACATCCACATCATTTGGGGATTCAATAATGGCTCCCAGCTTACAATCATCCACGAACTTTGTAAGCCAGAGTCCTTTAGTGTTGGCCTGTACTTCAGAGAAGTAGATGCCAAACAAGAGTGGTCCCAGGACAGAACCCTGCGGTACACCCCTTGTCACTTGTCTGGAGCTGGATTCGGAGTCGGCTACATTTACAGTGTGTGTTCTGTCAGTAAGCCAGTTTGCAACCCATCGAGTGACATAGGGATTAATGCCCAGCTTACTAAGTTTATCTATGATTCCAGAGTGGGGATAGTGTTGAAAGCCTTGGCAAGGTCCAAGTAGGCTGTGTGAACCACCATACCCACGTCCACAGCTCTGGAGACTGATTCGAAGAAGTCAATCAGGTTCAGGAGGCAAGATCGTCCTTTCACAAACCTAAACTGGGTGGGGTGCAGTGTTTGAAGGTTGCCAATGTCTTTGTTTATAAGTTCCATGACAATACGTTCCATGGCCTTGCAGATCAGGCTCATCAGACTGATGGGAGGGTAGTTCCCCGGATCCAAAGTGGATCCCCCCTTGTGAAGTGGGATGACTGTAGCTGTGCACCTCTCTGTGGGCACAAAGCCTGAGGTGAGACTATGATTAAACATGACACTTAGGTGAGGTGCCAGTTCATTTTATAGTTCATGCAGTACACAGCCCGGGATGCCGTCTGGTCCCATGGATGCTGTATTCATGGCTTTGAAGAGTGCATTTTTTACCTGAGTGGCAGTGATTACAGGAATTTGGTATTTTTTGGTACTGCGATGGGCCCTTTAGGGGGTGAGAGGAGGGTGAAGTTGGCACTGAATCTATCTGCCAGGACATTGGCAATATCCTTGGGATCATTATATCTAGTGCCATTCTGCTGTAGCTCAGATAAGATCTGAGTATTGCCATTTAGATTCTTGACATAGCTATAGAATGCCTTGTGGTTGTCTTTGGAATCTTTGGCAATTTTGTTTTCATAACTAGCTTTGGAAGATGAGGCTGGTGAGGGAGGTTTTTGAATCCTGGATTCTTCCTCTTTTCTGCAACAGTTTCTTCCTTCTGTTGTACAGCTTGTTTATGGCAGGGGACCACCAGATTGGCTTCCTTTTTTTAGAGGACAGTGTCTTGGTTCTGTTTGGGATGGCTCGGTCCATGCACGAGTGAATGTGCTCATACAGCACTTTAGTGTAGGATTCAGCAGTTGAACTTCCAGTTCCCATCTGCATGGGTGCATGAAGTTTATTACGTCTGACTTGAGAAGCATGAAGTTGACTTTGGAGAAGTTTTTTCCGGAGGTTTCCTTAAAAGGGGTGGGGGTGGGATATGGATGTCAAGGGTGATTAGCTTATGGTCTGATTTGACCAATGAGGGGGTGACCACTGGTGTGGAGCATCGATCTCCCATGTCGGTAATGACCAGGTCTCGAATATCGCTACCCCTGGTGGGACTATGAATTAGTTGCTCTAGGGCATTGGAATTTATGAATTCCAAGAATCGCTGAGAAAAGGTGTTGGTACAGGAGTAGTTTTCCCAGTTAATCGCAGGGTAGATGAAATCACCCAGTATTAGGGTGTTTGGTTGTATCTTAATAGTATGTTTAGAAAGGTGTAGTGAGAATCTTGGGACATGGTGGGGGATCTGTAGCAAGCTACAATTTGTATTAGTCTTACCTAGTGTTAGTTGCACCTGGAGAATTTCAGATGCATTGTGTTGGGCAACCAGCCTGGAGGTGTGAATATCCTTGGTGAATATGGACACTGCTCCACCTTTAGTGTTTCGGTCCTGGTTTGATGGTCGAAAAGTGTGGTATGAGTTGTAGCCTGGTATTGCAGGGGTGTTCTCTGGAGCTTTGAAGCAGGTCTCAGTTGCAGCACAGATATCAATATTCTCCATTTTTAGGAGAGCCTCAAAAGAGTGCATCTTGAGGTTTAGACTTCTTGCATTGAGTAGCATTACCTTCAGATTTTGCTTGCTTGTACCCGTTACGGTGGTAGTTTTGTCCTTTGAACCTTGCCTAAAAAGGCACTATAGGGGTGGCAAGAGCCTTAGCCAGTAACCTGAATCCCAGGGACGACAGGTGCAAACTATCTCTTGCAAAGCATCGTGGTTTGTCAATGATGTCATCCCAGGCAGACAGATACTGGATCCCCTTTGAATGACACCAGAAGCTTAGCCAATTATTGAAGTCAATAATTTTGTCCTTATACTGTGGTATCATTCTGGGCGATGGCAGGATGCTACTCAAGGCTAAGGTCATACCTGCCTGGGCTACATGATCCAGGAGCTCTTCCATGTCTGTTTTCATGTAGTCCAGGAAGGTACATCTCAAGTAATTCACTCCAACATGGACAATGACAGAGTCATATTTGTACCTGCTGAGGAGTGACTTGAGTGCATGCATTATGTGTCAGATCCTGGCACCCGACAGGCAACTAACTGTAAGTTTCTCCTTGTTCAGCCTGGTGAGTGGGACATCAGTGTGCTTGACTATAGAGTCACCTAAGACTAAAGTGTTGGGTACTTTGTCTTGCCTTAGGGGCTGCTGTTGGGTGGCACACTGGTGTTGTGAGCTATGTGATGCTTTGGTTTGTTTGGGGGTGGTGTTTGTTTGCATTTCAGCTTCAGAGGTCCTTGTTCCTTGGGCAGGTTAATGTTAAGAGCTTCCACATATGTGGGTTTTATGTTGTTATGTGTGGATATTTGGGAGATACATTACCACAAATTGGCACCAGAAGTGATGGCAGTGATGTGCTGATAACCCAGTTCTCCAAAGGCATACAGGAGCAAATATTTGGGGGATGCATTACCATACATTGGCACCAGAAGTGAGGACAGTGCTGTACTGATACCCCAGTGCTCCAAAAGCATAGAGGAGTAGGTATTTAGAGGATGCATTACCACACAGATAGGAGCATTTCTTCACAATGACACTTTAAACCTCCTCTCTAATGTAAGTCACACATGTCAAAACAAATGTAGAGCTTTAATAAGCACAGACACTGATCACTGTTGTGGGAGTGGCAAAGACACCAAGAACTGTTCTTACTGTGATACAGAATGTTGGTTTTAAAGCTCCAGTCAGATCCAGCCTTAGTTTTGCATTGCCTTGATGAATGATCTACCTGTTTTCTAGCTACTTTTTCTGTTTTTTAGAATATTAGAATTAAGGTCTGTTTTTTATCCTTGCAGTCCTCATTTCCTTCTGTAACAGTTCCCCATATTTCATTCTGTGTATAAAGGATTAGTCCAGATAAAAATCACTTTAGCTAGCAGGTCTATTAGACACTCTCTATGATGCCTTGTTAAAGTTTCAAGAAGTTTATTCACTTATATTTATGCCATTCCAAAGACATGTGTCTGGAGCGTTTCTGCCCGGACCTCCACTGAAAATGGGCTTTGGCCCGGTTGGACTTTCCTGGTAAACACATGTTAAATAAAAATAAATAAATAAATACATAGGTAGATTAGAACAAGGGCCCTCATCTGTTTATGCATTTAACTGAATAAACTTCTTGAAACTTCAACAAGGCATCTTTGCTCCTCCTGTCGGGAGGACATCACAAAGAGAGTCTCCAAGATCTGCTAGCTAAAGTGATTTTATCTGGACTAATCCTTTATACTCTGTTTTTTGTTCATCCTGTCACCCTCTGGGTCACAAGTGAGATAACAGACCTGACTCAAGCTTTCTGGATTACCTTTGTTTTGTTTTTTATTTCATTCTAAGGTTATGCTGGCTATTTTTATATCACCACCCCTCCTTGATCTTATCAAATGGGGATTGATTTCCCCAGCTCCCCCTCTTTTAATGCACCTTCCTATGCCATTCCATTACTGATAATGATTCATCCCACTCCTAACTTTCTCTCTCTCTCTCTCTCTCTCTCTCTCTCTCTCTCTCATAACCACACAAATTGATATGGTCACTTGCTGCTCACAAGCTCCATTCCCTGCAACACTCCACTTCTTACACTGATTTTTGAAAAGCAGATTCAGAAAACTGCAGTTTGAGCAGCATCACAAACATTGGCATACTAAATGCTAACGTAATTTAAGAAAACTGTTAACTCTAACCTGTTACAAGAAAATTACAGTAAAGCTATTGACATGCTAAATAGTTTTAGACAATTCTGATTTGCCTGCATGGTTTTGTACTTTAATGAATTTTGGTTTTAATTACAACGATGCCTGTGAAATTAAATATCAGTTACTGGAGATTAAAAAAAAGAGTACAGTGTTACTTTCATAACAAAGAAAGTCACATAGCTGCAGATGGAAATGTCACAGCAAAATAAAAAATATAAATAAATAACAAAACATCTTTAAATGCAGTAGACTTATTTTTCCTTATGTTTTCTGTTTTAAGACAACTATAAAATCAAGCACAATTTTTTTCTTCCAAATCTAGCTGCACAATATCACTTGATTTGTGGCATGGTAACTTACCTTGGACAGTGTGTTCCCGGCTTTTCATACTGGCACAACTCTGCTACTGTAGCATAACAGTCCAGTGTCCGTTCTGTGGGAAGAAGAAGCCAACCATATGATACACATTTTAAAATCTGCAGAAGTGCAGCCAAAGTACAGCCCAGCATCCAGTCCTTAGAGTTGCACAATCTTGGCATTTAACTGTACTTCATCACTTTAGAATGGAATTTGCTAGAATTTCCAGTTATTGTCAGGATGAATCACTGACTACTCCACAGGTGATCTAAACACAACACATCACAGACATTTATCTGTAGTGATTTATACAACAAATTAAAATAAAAGGATTAGACTGCATCCTGGTTCCACACCTTTGATTCACAGGTCCATTCTTGGGCTCAAAAACATGTGACAAGGTTACACCCATTGATTGTGATGCTTTTCATCTATGTTGCTGAGGGTACTAGCATCACTGATGGTCTGTGCAGCACTACCCTCTGAGCAAAAAGATGGTGCCAGAGAAAAAGAGAAAATAGTGTGCAATAATTGGGAAATGCCCTTCAGTAGTTAGTCAAAGTGACTATTCAGAGGTGTGTGTGTGTGTGTGTGTGTGTGTGTGTGTGTGTGTGTGTGTGTGTGTGTGTGTGTGTGTGTGTGTGTGTGTGTGTGTGTGTGCGTGTGTGTGTGTGTGTGTGTGTGTGTGTGTGTGTGTATTCATGCCTAATGCCAGTGTCAAGTGAGTGCACCCCCCATGCACATGCACACATGCATGCACATACAAACACACACACACACACACACACACACACACACACACACACACACACATGCATATGTTCTGGTACACAGACACATCACCATTCATGTACTGGCATGCACACATATACACATGTATACACACACATATGCAGACATACTCACATAGACACACATGCATACACACACACACACACACACACACACACACACACACACACACACACACACACACACACACACACACACACAGACACTCATTCACACAAGCAAACACAAAATAGTTATAGGGCATTGCACAACTGGTGTACAAATAGCATGGTGAGTTTTACCACAACCTTTTGTATGGCACAAGCTGCCAGAGCACTTTTTGGGGATTTCCCCATTTCTCCACCGTGGTGTAACAATGGAATTGGTAATATATAATTTAAGGAGGTGTCTTCCCACCATATGGGGGTGCATTGGGGCTTGCCCACCTGCACAAAATACTTCTTTGTGTTTTTTTCCAAGGGTTTCCAACTCATCATTTTTAGATATTTACAGTATGTTTTGGAAACTGTTAAGTCAAAGGAGAGTGCTTTGATCACATATAGGTAAACATGCACATATACACACACACACACACACACACACACACACACACACACACACACACACACACACACACACACACACACACCTGTATAATCAGTTAAACTGAGCCAAATTCTTATTTCTTGGCAAACATGAAGAATTACCATTAAGGTAATACTGACAGTTCACTTCAAAATATTAACAAATCAGGTTACCAGTAAATGTTCAAAATGCTTTAAAATGTCAACACCAAAACATAATTTGTTCCCCTCAGTGTAACAAATCATAAGATGTTGGGAGTGAGATGTTGGGGGTCTGAATTGGGGGAACAGAGATAATAGAAGCACAATAAAGACTTAAGGACTATTGCCCTGTTTGTTGTACTTCACACTTGACTCAGTACTTTACATAAGTTGCAGGAAGGTTTTAAATGCACGTTGATATAACCTGAATGCAAATAAGGCAGGCAATTTCTTTTATACAGCTGAGAAAAATGGAAGCTGGTAAAATGCAAGCAGAGAGCAAGTGAATGGCTCTTTTCTAGAGGTGTGATCAGAAAGTATTGGCCAATATACACAGAAAGTAAATAATGGGGCTGTGCCCTTTACCTATGAGAAAGGCATGGAAGAGCATGCAAACAAAGCTAGGAGTGGTGGGAGTAGGGGGTGGGTGCATACAGACAAAGAGACTGGAGAAAGGGATGCCTCACTGATGGTACTATTGTGAATATCCTGGTGTATAACGAGGTCAGAAGCCAAAGGAATGTAGAATGTGAAAACAAAAGGAGCCACATGCAAGAAGTGGGCCTTATTGCCAGAGCTGGGAAAGCAAGAACTGAACGGATGTATTCAAGCAATGAAAGAAGCAGGTATAGAACAAGGATTTATGATGTACAGTAAACCTGGCACTGGACAGCTGCAGAAGGTGAGACTGAATACTACAGGGAAAAGGGAGGAGTTTTTACATACCACCAGCCAGAAGAAATGGGAACTGTGCCGTGGACATGCCAGAAGCAGACGTATTGATTACACATGCATTGCAAGATGAAGGCTGGCCTGCCGTGGACATGCCAGAAGCAGACGTATTGATTACACATGCATTGCAAGATGAAGGCTAGCCTGCCGTGGACATGCCAGAAGCAGACGTATTGATTACACATGCATTGCAAGATGAAGGCTGGCCTGCCGTGGACATGCCAGAAGCAGATGTATTGATTACACATGCATTGCAAGATGAAGGCTAGCCTGCCGTGGACATGCCAGAAGCAGACGTATTGATTACACATGCATTGCAAGATGAAGGCTGGCCTGCCGTGGACATGCCAGAAGCAGACGTATTGATTACACATGCATTGCAAGATGAAGGCTAGCCTGCCGTGGACATGCCAGAAGCAGACGTATTGATTACACATGCATTGCAAGATGAAGGCTGGCCTGCCGTGGACATGCCAGAAGCAGACGTATTGATTACACATGCATTGCAAGATGAAGGCTGGCCTGCCGTGGACATGCCAGAAGCAGACGTATTGATTACACATGCATTGCAAGATGAAGGCTGGCCTGCCGTGGACATGCCAGAAGCAGACGTATTGATTACACATGCATTGCAAGATGAAGGCTGGCCTGCCGTGGACATGCCAGAAGCAGATGTATTGATTACACATGCATTGCAAGATGAAGGATGGCCTGCCGTGGACATGCCAGAAGCAGACGTATTGATTACACATGCATTGCAAGATGAAGGCCAGCCTGCTGTGGACATGCCAGAAGCAGACGTATTGATTACACATGCATTGCAAGATGAAGGCCGGCTATAAATGGCACTAATGGCAGAAAGGAAGCTTAACTATGAGCCACACCCAGCTGTCCTGGTGATGGACAAAAACAAGTGACAGAAGTCATACTCCCTTTATGTATAGGAACATCACCATCCCATGGTCAGAATGAACATAAAAATCCTTACTCTATAGTCATGTCTTTATCATGTCTGCAGTAAAAGATTGCAATTACACACAATTTCATCAGCAAATGAACTCTGTATAGCCTGTGTACAAGAACTTTCCAAATACTATTTTCTGCAGTGAAACTTGCCAAACAGACAATCTTTTTGGTTGCTGAAAGTAAACTCTTGACTGGTAGCCTCATGTACTGGTATTTGTGAACTTTCTCCTTATTAATCACTCAGTGCATGTAATAGTTCAAAACATTTCAAAAAAATTGCATGCAACAAAAATGCTTACTGTTTAACTGACCATGGATAAACACATTTATTCTCTCACTACTTACACCAGCAGTTAGTATTTACATGACTTAATTGCAATGTCTGTGTCCTAAACCTTATTCTGGGCTTTGCTGAACTCAGGCGGCCCAGTGAGGATCACTCAGTTATAAAATGAATGAATAATCAAGTGAGTCTGTGTGGGCAATAGGGCATGGAGTTTTCTCCCTGCTGTACTGATGCAAACATGGGTTTCACTGCATACCAGGGGAATAAAGGGTAGGTCAGGGGTGGTGGGACTAAGCAACTGATAGCTTGCCATTGATGCTTAGGAAGAAGAAGAAGGAGTTTTTGGGCGGTAGCACTGTCCCTTCTCCAAAACTGGTGGCGGGGGGGGGGGGTAACCTTCCTCCAAAACTAGGGAACTGACATTTCTCTAAAATTGGAGACTTGACCATTATCAAACCTAAGGAACTGAACATTAATCAAACCTAAGGAACTGACCCTGCCAGCACATATTGAACAACAGTATCATAGAATGCGATGTCAACACCCAGATAGTAGAAGTATGGCTATAGGGTGTCACAAAGCAAGCAGTGCAGCTGGGTGATGTGGTGTTCACAGAATCACAGAATCGCAGAATCACAGAATCACAGAAGTGCAGAATCACAGAATCGCAGAATCACAAAATCACAGAATCATAGAATCACAGAGTCAGAGAATCGCAGAATCACAGAATCACAAAATCATAGAATCATAGAATCACAGAATCACAGAATGTACAAGGCAATTGGGTATGTGACGATTTATGTCTTACCAGTACCCATCCTCAGTCCTTATCTCACTTATTCTAGGAGAAATAGACCTGTCATTTGGGGGGTGAATTTGTGAATAGCCAATTATCCATTTAATTGTCTAACTCCTTTTTAAAAGAAGATAGTGTGTCACATTGCTTGATCTGGAGAGGAATTCTGTTCCAGAGAAGGGGTAGTCATTGTGTTATGAATCTGCGTCCCCACCATGATTTGTTTATCTACTGAAGAAGGTTCGGGTCTCTGGTCCTAGTTTTCACTGGACTATTTGGTTTGCAAAGATATAAGAGGTCTTGCACTGATTAATCCCTAATGGCCCTAAAAGCAAGGCACAGATCATCCTTAAGGAAGGCACTGTGCTAAAAACCCTCTCAAAGGCTGCTTGCAGCTTCTAAAGGTCCATCCATACTATCGCCTACTTAGGTCGTTAGGGCCTAGAAACTCAGTAAGTCGTTAGGGCCTAGAAACTCAGTAAAGACAGATAACATTTCAGATATTTTAGGGGGTGGATGAAGCAATAAATTCTGTAGGAGTGTGGGTGATGGGTGAGGGAATTATGGCAGACTAACATAAATAGTATTCACATTAATAGAAAGAAATAATAAACAAACATAAACATGCAAATAAAGATTTTACTGCCAATTAATGGCCACCTACCCTGACTACTTGTCTCCTTCCCCATCTCCTATACAAGCTGTAGATCTTTATCTCTGTGCCTCATAGCAATTTATTTATCCATGTCCAATGCATTTTGAACTTCCTAATTAACCATATCACCTCAGCTCATAGGTTCATAGGTTGGTACTAGGCTATCAGCCCTAGGGCCTATACAAGCCTAGCCATAACAATTCCCTGGCTATTTCTTTCCTAATTTTAGTTAATTACTTATTTAGAGTTTGTTTGCCAGGACAGTCCATTGGGCCACAAATAACCTGTTTTTAATGGAGTCCTAGGGAGAAAAGCTCCAGAAAATTACAAATTACAGATTTAACATAAGAGTAAGTTATTAGAGAAATGTAATGTGCACAAATGAAGCAAAATTAAACAAATAGAACACATATTAGTAGAGTGCACATATGTACAATGCAATAAGAGTAATATTTACAAACAGTCAAAGTTTTTAACAGTTTAACATATCAGCACAATGCAATAACAGAAACAGTCTAAATGTTTTAACAGTTATGCTAATTCATGCAGTTAATTTCTAGGCTACTGAATTGTACCATTCTAGGAGTTATGCTAATTCCTAGAGTTTATTAGGGGTACAAACAATGGGAGGCTATTGTGAATTATAGCTTATAGAGAGTAGCTATAGTGTAGGGAGATTATGTGGGGTGGGAGCAAGACCATAGTGAAGTTAGGTGTGTGTGAAGTAAGGTTTTGAATGAAGAGGCTGCTGGTGGTGCAGATGAGAGGTCGGAGGGAATTCCAGTGGCATGCTAGAGAGAAGGACATTAGCTGTTTGCCTGGTGGATGGGCAGGTTTATGCAGTTCAATTAGAATTTGGGAATTAGATCTCACAAGTCTATTTAGTTGGTGCATTTTAAAGGTGGTGGCAAGAGAGGGACAGAGACAGGGGGTGAAAATAAGTTTGTGTGCTTGGACAAGTTGAATATAGATGAGGTAATTGGACAGTTCAAGCCAATTCAGTTGGTGTAGGGCAGTGCAGTGATGGGAAGTGGATCTATGGCCGGTTGCAAATTTTGTTATTTTATTATAGCAAGAGAAGAGATTAGTTTTGAGGGAGGACTGCAGGTTAGTAAGGATAGAGGCACCATATAGGAGGGATGGGATAACGTAAGTGTTGGCGAGGGTGAGCCTAGTGGAGGGAGACATGTAACGGTTGTGACGGTAAACCATGCCTATTTTTTTTTTGTGTGTTTTTTGATATTTACTTGTAGATGATTATCAAACTTTAGCTGGTCTTTGATCAGGACTCCTAGTAGTTTAGCATTACAGACTATTTCAAGAGGAGTATTATTTTGACTGGTGACTGAGAATGAGGTTTTATCTAGGGTGGTGGTTTTGGAAGCAGTAAGTATCATGAGTTTTGTTTTAGTAGCATTGAGTGCTAGATGGTTGTCCATCATCCATTGCTCAGTGGAGGAGAAGGCATCCTGGGTTAATTTAACTAGGGTGGGTTTAGAAGAGGCTGAGCAGATTATTGTTGAATCTTCAGCATATTGGACAAGGTTGGCATTTGGGATGCCTTAGTAGAAATTGTTTATGAATATATTGAATAGAAAGGGGCCTAAAATTTAACTCTGGGGGACACCTGTAGGAGTACTGAGAAAAGGGGAGGTGACTTTTTTCCATCTGACTACTTGTTGCCTGTTTGAGAGGTAACTGGTAAAGCAGTTAATAGAGGAGTGGGGTAGATTTTGTTTGGAGAGTTTAATGAAATTAAGGTTATGAGAGAGAGTGTCGAATGCCTTAGAGAGGTCAAGGAGGAGAGTGGACACGATGTGGCCAGTGTCATGGGCCTTATTAACTGTTTCTATGAAGGAGAGGAGAGCTGTGGAAGTGCTGTGGTCGGGTCTGAAACCATGTTGAGTAGGGGTTAGAAGCTGGTTGCTTGTAAGGTAGAAGTTGTAGATGGATGCATTTTTTGAGAAGTTTAGAAATGGGGAATAAGATAGCGATAGGTCAAAAGTTTCAGATATTATTGTTATTACCACCTTTATGGACTGGAATAATAAAGGCCTTTTTCCAGAGCTGGGGAACTTGACATTCAGCAATAGATAGATTGATTTATAAGAAAGCAGATGGAAAGAGCTATGCCTTCTGCGGAAACTTTTAAGAAATATGAGGGTATATCATCAGGGACATTGGAGCTGGGTTTCAATGTTAGTAGAAGTTTTTTATGGTGGCTGTAGGGATGGAGTTGAAGGAGAAAGGAGGAGGTTGGGAACAGGAGATGATAGGGGAGGGAGGGATAGGTGGAAATAAGGGTGGAGAAGCCGAATGGGAAGTGAAGGATGATGTAAGTTTACTTATGGAATCGATAAATAAATGTTATCCATCCCTCTCCACAAAGGAGGAGCAACTACAGACCCTGAGAACTATTGCCCCATTAGCCTGACAAGTCTGATATGCAAAGCTATGGAACACACCATCATGGACCTAATAAACAAGGATATAGGGAATCTCCAAACTCTCGATCCCACACAGTTTGGTTTTGTGAAGGGTAGATCATGCCTGCTCAACTTGGTCGACTTCTTTGAGTCAGTCACCAGCGCTGTGGATGAAGGTAAGGTGGTTCATACAGCCTACCTTGATCTGACCAAGGCCTTTGATACCATTCCCCACTCAGAAATCATAGAAAAACTCACTAAGCTAGGCATCAACCCCTAGATCACTAGGTGGGTTGCAAACTGGCTCACAGATAGAACCCACAGTGTGAAAGTAGCGGACTCCAAGTCAGACTGCTGACCAGTCACAAGTGGAGTCCCACAAGGTTCGGTCCTGGGTCCTCTCCTGTTTGGTATCTACTTCTCTGAAGTCCAGACCAACACAAAGCATCTCTGGCTGACAAAGTTCACAGACGATTGCAAGTTGGGGGGCTATTGTTAACTCCCCAAGTGATGCTGACATCCTACAGAAAGGCCTCACTGAGACCAAAGACTGGTGTCAGAACCATGGCCTTAAGCTCAATGCCAAAAAATGTGTTGTCTTTCCCCTTTGGGAAAAACCTGGTTCCCATGAATTACCGCATCAATGGTAGTCCACTGAACACAGAAGGCGTTATAAGAGATCTGGGAACACAGATTGACAGCAGACTCTCTTTTGACCACCACATTGCCACTGTGGTCAGAAAGTCCTTCTATGTGGCACATCTCATTACTAAGGGTTTTGCATCCAGGAAGAAAGAGGTCATTTTCTCCCACTACTCTTCCCTCATTAGGCCAATCTTCGAGTACAATGCCCCATTTAGCATGTACCTCACTAGACACCTGTGACAACTGGAGAGGCTGCAAAAGTACCTCACAAAGAAGATCCTAGGCCTTAAACACTTGTCCTATATAGACAGACTCAAAAAATTCCAACTATTCTCTGTCACATATCGCCTACTTAGAGGCAATCTCTGCTTGACATACAAAGCCATGTATGATCCAGCTCTGTTAGAAATGCTACATCTAAAGAAATCCCAATCCCTCCATACCACACGCTCCAGTGACCTCAACCTCATTACCACAAGCAAGAGAACATGCTGGAGGGACAGGTTCATAACCCAGAGACTGCCCTTGCTATGGAATAGACTTCCTATACATGTCAAACAGAGTACCTCACTGGCCCTCTTCAAGAGAAACCTTGATGAGTGGATGGGAAATAGAAAATTCACCGCAGGGATCACTCCAGTGACTCTACTCGACAGAGGCACTGGGAACTAAGGTCGGGTGGAACAATGTCAGGGTAATCCTATGGGCTAGGTTTGTAAAGGCTCCAGGGCTATTAGCCTAGTACACACCTATGAACCTATGAACCTATGAATTATTTGTTTTTACTGTACAAGTTATTTAAATTCTTTAAAATATATAATCATGATACTAACTACATGACTGTAATGCTGAAAACTATCACCTCAGAATGCATTTCATCCAATTCTGTCAATTGCCTCAATTTCCAGTTGCATTTGTTGTCACCCTATACACGTGACTTAAGCAGACAGGGTTCCCTGGGTAGTAAGTTGCTTACAAGTGACAATGCTAGGCCTTAGATAACTGCCCCTTGTCATGTTATAAGTAAACATCTTGTGCTTGGCAATTATTGTGCGCCAGTATCTGACAGTACTGGATTGCTGACCTACAAGAAAAATGAAAATTAGTTAGCTAACAAGAAAACCATCCCCATGATCTATAGGGATAAAGCCCTAATGATATCTCAGATAGCTCAGGTCCAGGAGTCAGCTGAGATGGGATGCAAGTGTGTGGCTGATTCTGGTTTGCACTCAGGCCACAGGCATGTCATTAAGAGAAAGGCCCAAAACTCAGGGGCACAAGCTGAGCCAAAGAATACTTACACTACAGCTGAGCATCATGGATATGCAAATTATTTTTGGACACATCACTACATATTAATAGGCACTACAATACAGCATTATGGGTATCCAGACATACCTACAACCTCTTAGCTCAAGAAATCTAGACAAAGCTTAAAATAATGGGGGGAAATGCCTAAAAATAGAGTCTGAAACTCAAATGTATATCATTAATTAGTGACTTCAGTCCTCAATGATTTGCCAGAAAACTACAAATTTTATGCGGAATGGACCAAAAATATGAGGCAAAAATCAGGACATTCTGTGAAAATGTGGACAGTTGAGAGATACGTATTCAAAGTATGTCCCTCTCTTGGGCACATTGCTACATATTAATAGGCACTACAACTGAACATCATGGATATGCAATGTATGCCCATCTCCTGGGTACAGGTCTTGCTAATAATAGGCACTAGAAATGAGCATCATGAGTGTGCCAACATATGCCTCTGTCTGGGGCACAGTACTTGCTACAAAAAGTAAAGGGTTGCAGACCTATCATATATAACCCACAGGGGTTACCAAAGATGATTTTACACCAAGACCACCCTGACTTCCATGCCTGACCCATGGGATGTGAGATCTCAGCTCCCTGATCTATTTTATTTTTTATTTAGTTGATCATAACTGATTCTTTACTGATGCAATGTGGGAGCACTGTCTATTCATTGGCTTACTCACACAAAAGACAAAGAGAGACTGAGGGGAAACAAACACTGGGCTACATGATGGAGGTCATTAGCAGCTCACAGCCTTTTCTTCTGAAAAAAAAAATTGCCAGAGAGCAGGATGTCTGCCTCTTTTCCAGAGGGATAACGAATCTAGTGGGTGAGAGTACAGCATAGACTCATAGGAAGTGACTGATGGTCAGAGTATCACTGCAGCCATAAAACAAGATTCATCCCCACCCTGCACCACCTTACTAATACCTGTAAACCTTATCCCCCTAAGTCTGCCCCTAACTCTAACTTTGCACCTTACCATTGAAAAACCTCTACCCTTAATCAAGACAGCTCGGACACACAGAGACACACACTCATCAACACACATGTACTACAATAAATCTATTCCACTTATTTAACCCTTACTCAAAACCTAAGCCACTTACACTCACAAAAGCACTCCTACCCATAATGTTGAAACCTTCAGAATATCTCAAACTTTCATCATTAGCTTCCCAAACCCACATTTCCCATAATCACATGCATTTGATGTTCTGTTCATCTGAAATCTTAATATTTTGATGGAAAAAACATTTAACAGTATTTTATAGTCATTCACTATGTCAACAAAACAGCTGAAATTGAAAGAATGAATGACAGCCAGATATGTGCACGCACATGGTGGATAGACAGATTTCCTGTTGATCAACTAAGTTAAGTGGTTTTGTCTAGGACTGTGAGTTTGTGTGCAAGAGTGTATGTTTTATGGTTGGTGTAAGGCTATAGATTAAGAGTGTGTGTGTGTGTGTGTGTGTGTGTGTGTGTGTGTGTGTGTGTGTGTGTGTGTGTGTGTGTGTGTGTGTGTGTGTGTGTGTGTGTGTGTGTGTGTGTGTAGTGTATGCATGCACACAAGTGATTGTGAGTTAGGGCTAGTGTGAGGTAAGGGGATAGATTTAATGTTGTGTGGGTGAATGGGAGCCGAATGGTTGGCAGGGTTATGGAAAAAGGAAATTTGTTTCCTTTTTGATGTACTGGGTTTTTATAATTTCTGTTTTCAACCTAGTGAATTGTCAGTATGTTTAGATCAATGTTTCTTGTGTTTATCATTTAATATGTTGGCTATTCATTATATAATTATATATCTAAACTTATTGCTATCTATTTATATATATAT
Organism: Protopterus annectens; assembly: GCF_019279795.1. Lineage (NCBI taxonomy): Eukaryota > Metazoa > Chordata > Ceratodontiformes > Protopteridae > Protopterus > Protopterus annectens. The sequence goes on along the minus strand of NC_056742.1, from coordinate 543,344,331 downwards.
ATATATATATATATATATATATATATATATATATATGTATATATAGAGAGAGAGACAGACAGAAATATACATATTAACATCTAATGCCAGCCCTTCCAACAGCCACATATCACCGCATCCACATCCTGTATATAAGTACTCTTAAACAAACTTAAACCATGTTCTTCTTCAGCTGATGACCTTCCAAGTGAAAACCTTAAAATAGCAGCCGATATCATTGCCTATCCCATCTCAATCCTTATAAATAGGTCAATCCAGGAATCCCACATTCCCTCTCTCGGGGAAAAAGTCACACATTATCCCTCTGCACAAGGAGGAAATTCAACTGACATTAATAACTTTGGACCTGTAGCACTCCTATCCCCCCTTTCCAAAATGCTTGAAAAATGTATTAAAAAAACAATTGCTAAACTATGTCCCACAGGAAGAACTCCTATCCTCCACGTAACATGGACTCCTATCCCCTACACATCATGGCTTCCTTCCTTCCCATAGAACTAATGCTGCACTTTTAACCTATATAGATGCTGTCAATAAAGCTAGAGAAAATGGCAAACTAGTCTCCTCATTTCTGTATTTCTCTAAAGCCTTCGATACAGTTTCTCACAGCAAACTTCTACTTCAAATGTCCTCACTATGTCTGTCTCAGCCCATACTTCTATGGTTCAAAAGCTACTTGTCCAATAAGTATCAGTCAGTAAAATGGCACTCCACCCTCTCTCCATACCTCCCAGTCACCACCAGTGTGCCATAAGGCTCACCTTGTGTCCTTGTCCTTGGTCCCCTCCTCTGTAACATTCTCACCAACACCCTCCACACATCAACACAGCAGACCTCCCTAATCCAGTACGCAGATGACTTTACACTCATATGCACATCAGACAACCTGGCACATCTCCAAAAACGTAGTCTGGAACTTTTAACAGACACTGAAACATGGCTTTGTAACTCCCAACGTATGCTCAGCCCCAGAAAAACAAGCTACTTCTTTTTTCCCCAAATCCCTCTCACATGAAAAAACAAAATTTAAAATCCTCTCTCATGTCTCAAAGTAAATTATTAGGGATAATAGTGGATAATAAACTTAAATTTGACCTGCATATACAAAATTGCACTAAAAAATCTCCAAAAACTAGGGATGCTTTACAAAGCCAAACACTTTCTCACCAACGCAGCTAAAACTACACTTGCCACTACTTACCTCCTTCCCTTACTACTTTATGGCACTCCCATCTTTATTAACCTCCAGGCATAAAAAAAAAAACAAAACCTGAACAATGTTACAATAAAGTGACTAAATTTCAGCAAAAACCCCTTGCAGAACCCACTAACGTACAGCACTAAAAAGCCTAAATTGGTTAGGACTACCCCAGTAACTAACATATACAGTTTCTTATCACCTATAAAATTATCCACAATCCATCTGCTTGTCCAACAATAAATACCACTCTACAGAACTATGGCCTGAAGAGAGCTTATTGACCTGATGGGTCCAGGTATACAAAGATACAGACCATGCCCAGCAGATTTCATAGATTTGTGGACAGAGAGGAGTTTTTGGTTACTAGATTATATTGAACGAGTGGAAGCATAGTTCTGTAGATTCATATTTATATAGGTCTATGTCAGAAGATCATGTTTTCAGAAACTTGAGACCATATGATCAAGTTTCCAAAAACTTGAACTTCAAAAAAATAACCACAACAAAACCCCATAAAAATCTATTTTTTATGTTTTTGCAGGGAGGCAAACCCCATTGCACCTCCCACCCCCTGCAAATTATATACACCAACTCCAAGATCACCATACTACAGTGGGGTAAAGGGTACATTTCCCAATCCTCACTGTACAGTGATCTCCATTCAAAACCTTTGGGTTTTCAAAAACTCAATCATATTGTCTCAACAATGTGAAATTTGAGTTTCTGAAAACTCGATCATCTGATATATATATATATATATATATATATATATATATATATATATATATAAAATCATCTGTGCTAGCAGTGCATCAGAAAACTGACAAATGGGATATCTACTGTAGATCATAGCATAAAAATTTGCATGCTATGTCTTTAAGAAGCATACGAGGCTGTACGTGCACATATATAAATCTCCTGACACGTGCATTTCACAGTGCCATTTTGGAGAAGCTGCCAGAGACAGAACATGCATAACCACAGTCATTGATCTGTATGTAAGTTACTTAGTAAGTCTTTATAATAATGTGTTTGCACAAAATAAAGCTGCTTGAACAGAACCCATGAAGACTCTTTTTTCATGTCCCATACACGAAAGCAACATGGTGTCAGAACCGGGATCAAAGAGAGAAGAATATTCGGAGAAATGAGGTGCAATGACGACAGCGAAGGTAAAACCGACAGAAAAGAGCACAAACAGAGCCAGAAAGAATCAAAGGTAACGAGAAATAACGCAAACTATTTATATGATACGAAAGACAAAAAAGAGGCATTACAAGGGCACAAACTGCATTATCAGGCAAGCGGAAAGTACAAAAATTTGTTAATTAAAGAAAATGTCTAAGATAAAAGTATTTGACAAAACGAGCATGTTTAAAGCAAAAAATGAGCATGTTTAAAGCAAATCAAGTATGTTTAAGGCAAAGTTGGGCATGTTTACAGTAAAACGAGAACAAGAGAAGTACGCTGGGCATGAAAAAGGCTTAAACAAGCAAAACAATTACAATAAGAAAAGAAAAGGGCACATTAAGCAAAAGTAAAGCAAGGCGACTGTATGTGTTTGGGCATGACTATGACTTCATATTGTATCAAGGGCATAACGAAAGTTATTCGAAGTATCTCAACGTGGATATAAAAGTGCTTACAAAGTGTTATTATTACTGTGCATGTATTTCAAAGAGTTTATTGTGTGTAAAGTACAACATTTTCATGAAATTCAGTCAAAGTAAACCTATTTTGAAAAGTTCTTGTGCTGGGTGTGTCTATTCGCAAAGTACCGCCATTAGAGAGTGCTTCGTGTACTGTAAACAGCTGCCTAGCAAGTTACCTCCATTTTAGGGTCATTTCTGTGTGTTGCATGCAGTTATTCGCAAAGTGCAATTACTTTGAAAGTTATTGAGTTTAAGGCAACTGATATTCGATTTATTCACATTGTGCAGTTACTTGACATGTTTCTTACACCGATAAGAGGTGTTTTCTTGCAAAGATGAGTCTACAAGAGTATTATAGTGCTCGTGAGTTGTTCAGTTGCATTGTAAAGTTCTCGAATGTTTCTTAAAATGATGGTAAATAACTTTAGCAAATGGTGATAAATGACTTTAGCATTTTTGCCTTTCCAACAATATTACGAAAGTATCAAAACACCCGAGAAGTTTATTTCGCAAAGTCCAGTTATTCGAAAGTACTGAGAGTTTGTTCATTTCCATATTTCCGAAAAGCCCAACAATGGTATAATTTCAGAGTACAAAGGTATTAGAAAATTATTGGCATTAGTTTCTGGCATACGTGCATATGTGTATGTTTATGCTTATTTGCAAAACAGTTTGCTGGTATGTGTTAACATGGCAGATGGAATTCGAAAGCCCCTTTCACTTGTATTTGATCAAAATATTGCAGAGAATTGGAGACTATTTGAGCAAGAGTATTCTATTTTTATACAAACAGCTTATGCAGATAGAGATGCATGCACCAGGGCATTCATTTTGCTAAACTTAGCAGGGTCAGAGGTCATAGTTCATTTGTGTATGCACCAGCAGTATATGAAGGAGAAGGTACTGACCGCCATATTGTTGTACAACCTGAATCAAGGGAAGCCCCCGAATGTTTGAAGCGCAAGTTCAGAGAAATGTGTAACCCCCAGACGAATATTACACTAGAGAGGCATTTGTTTTACACAAGAGATCAGAAACCAGGGGAAACATTTGGAACTTATATAACTAACTTAAGAAACAGAGTTAAAACGTGTTGGTTTAGTGATTTAAAAGATGAGCTGATAAAGGACAGGCTTGTAGATGACATTAATACTGCTGCTGTGAGAAAGATTTTACTTCGTGACAGTGACTTAACTTTGAGCAAAGCCATAGAGATTTGTCAAATCCATGAGGTGACAGAAAAATACACAAGTATGCTTGCAAGTGACAAAAGCATGGTTTCAGTTAGGTTCAGAGCACATGTAGATAGTATGTAACACGTGGCAAATAAGAACAAGTCTAAGCACATGGCAGCCACAGGGTATCCAAAGAAGGCACGAGGCTTTCCAGAAAGTTCTAAAAGGGGTGCAGCCACCAGCTCAGTGCAGTATAAACATGAATCAGCAAAACCCAAGCTAGCTTTATTGTTAACTGTCACAACTGTGGTGTGAATCATGAGTCTAAAAGAGAGAAGTGCTTAGCATATATTTGGTCAGCAATGTCACAAGTGTAAAAAATGGAACCATTTCCAAAAGTTTTGCAAATCAAGTAAACCTCGCACAGTTGTAAAGAAAGGTCACACAAAGAAGCAAGTTGATCAAGTAGAGCCAAAGCAGTCAGCTTTCTATGTTGATGGTGTATCAGTGGTTGGTGAAAGAGCTGATGCAGTGAACTTATTAACAAGAAGTGAAGTATTTTACACTGTCCAGACTAATGGAAAATCCATGGAGCTCAAAGCAGACACTGGTTCAAAGTGTAATGTTATAGCAGCAGATACATTTCCAAGAGTAAGAACTAATGAGCAACTCAATGTAACCACTAGTGCAAGACTTGTTGCTTATGGAGGTGAAGAAATTCAGACCGAAGGTTCAGTGATGCTTTCATGTTATTTGGCCAAAAACTGTTACAACTTCTTATTCTATGTAGTCTGAAGATCAATGTGATCTTTATTGGGTCTCAGAGATAGTTTAAGAATGAATCCGCTTTCTTTTGCCAAAGAATTTCATCACATAAGTGCATTTCTGAGTTCTAATTTCTCTGAAACTATTTTCTCAGAGTATCCTGATGTTTTCAATGACAAGTTAGGCAAACTTCCAGTTGTGTATTTCATGAAGTTAGACCCAGAGGTCACTCCAGTAGTCAGACCAGCACGAAGAGTTCCTATAGCTATGGAAGATAAAGTTAAGGCTCCATTGAATAAAATGGGGCAGCAAGGTGTGATTTGTCCAGTCACAGAACCAACTGAATGGGTGTCGTCCATGGTAGCCACTCACAAAAAAGGCTCAGACAAAATCAGAATATGCATTCACCCAAGAGGTCTGAACAAAGCATTAAAAAGACAGTATCATCCAATGTGCACAGCCAAAGAAGTCGCAGCTCTAATACTGAATGCCTCTGTATTTTCTGTTTTGGGTGCAGAGAGTTCATTTTGGCAAATGGTGCTTGACCGTAAATCCTAATTTCTAACCACGTTTGGTACTCTGTTTGGCAGACACAGATTCCTAAGGATGCCATTTGGAACTCTGCAAGTGAAGTTTTTCAGCATGTAATGGTGCAACTTTTTTCAGGGTATCCCTGTGCCATAATAGCAGACGATCTACTGTTTGGAGGCAATGGTGAAGCAGAGCATGACAGAAACATCAAGAAAGTTCTAGACAGAGCACGTGAAGTAAACTTGAATCTTAATCCTCTGAAGTGCAAATTCAAACTTTCAGAAGTTACATACGTAGGTCATTTGTTTACAATTACAGGGTTGAGACCTGACCTGACCAAGCAAGCAGCTATTCTTAAAATGCCAGCACCAGATAATGTACAAGCTTTACAAAGTTTTCAGAGCATGGTCAACTATTTAGGCAAATTTATACCAGACATTAGTAAGTTGACAGCACCTTTAAGAGAGCTCACATGCAAAAATGTTGCATGGTCTTGGTTGGAACAGCACCAGAAGGCATTTGAAAACCTCAAGCAGAAAATTGCCACCACCCCCCACCTCCCCATGTTAAGATACTATGATGTGTATAAACCAGTTACTCTAACCCAAACTGAGATGCAGTATGCTCAGATTGAGAAGGAGCTTTTAGCAATAGTACTTACATGTTCCAGGTTTCATGATTATATTTATGGTCAAGCTATCCAGATTGAAGCTGACCATCGACCTCTAGTTGCTATTCTAAAGAAGCCTATGCATTCTACTCCAGCGAGATTACAAAGAGTGATGCTCAGATTGCAAAAGTACAATATTAAAATGGTCTGGACTAAAGGTAAATTACTCTATCTGACTGATACTTTATCCAGATCACCTAGAAATACAACAGAACAGCTTGACGCAGTAACTTTTGACTTTGATGTGATGACAGTGTGTCATTTTTCTACCACTAGGCTTGATGAGTTAAGAGATCACACAAAGACTGATCCAATTTTGCAAAAGTTCAATCACTACATTAATATCGAATGGCCGTCAAAGCAATCTAGTAGCGCACCTGAAGTGCAAACCTATTTTCCTTACAGAGATGAATTGTTGATAGAAGATAGCATTATTTTCAAAGGTCCAAAAATTGTTGTTCCTGCTTCCTTACAACAAGAATATATCCAGATTTTGCATCATGGTCACCCAGGTTCAACATCCACTAAGAGAAGAGCAAGAAAATTTGTATTTTGGCCTTCGTTATCGAACGATATTGATAGAGTTATTTCTTCTTGTTCATTATGCAATAGTAACAGATTGCATTTGCAAAGAGAACCGCTTCAGCTAAGTCCAGTTCCTGAATTACCTTGGTCTGTGTAGCAACTGATATCTTTGAGTGGAGCAATCAACACTACTTATTTTTGGTACACTCTTATTCGAATTGGTTTGAAATTGATCTACTCCCTAACCTAACATCCGCTGCTGTTATTACTAAATTGAAACATTATTTCTCTGTACATGGTAGTCCACACAAACATTTTTCTGACAATAGTACTCAAATTACTAGCCAGTTGTTTCAGAAATTTGCAAAAGAATGGGACTTTGTACGTGTCAGTAGTCGTCCTGAATATCCTCATTCCAATGGTCTAGCTAGCTGAATATGCAGCGCAGAGTGCAAAGCAGTTACTTGAAAGGTCAAAGAATGACAATACCGATGTATTCCTGAATCTACTTAATCTCAGAAACAGACCCCGTGATGATATTCTTGGCTCACCTGCTCAAAGACTGTTTTCCAGGCAAACTAGAACTATGATACCTATTTCGTCAAGTTTGTTGCAGCCTAACTCCAAGAGCAATAAAACCATCAATTGTTTAAGAAGTATAATATCCAGAAAACTAGTTATGACAGATCGAGCAGATTATTTCATCCATTGAGGGAAGGAGAGACAGTATGAATTCAGATAAAAGGTTTTGATCGAATAGGACAGATTACAGGCATCTGTGCCGACCCAAGATCCTACTTGGTAAACTTCGAAGGTGTGAAGTATAGGAGGAATCACATAAATCTTCTTCCTGTACCAGAATCAGCATTATCATCATTGCAGTCACAACATTGCTTCTATGATGTAAATCCTAAACCCGAGAGTAAAGCAGACACTGTTTCCACTCCAGACCAAAATGTATTCCAGATTCTGATTTAATTCTGGTAACTGATTCAAACGGTCCACAGGTAAATCATTTCAAAGAAACGGCCCCAGTTGCTAGTTTTAAACCCAGATTTATGTCACACGTTATTGCACGATATCTAAGCCAAATGTGAAATACACAGCAACATGGACTTGATTCTATTTACCTGTATATATAGTGTTGTATAATGCATGACTATGGATTTCTGTAATTTCTGCATGCCGAATGGTCTCAAAACAATTGTTGAGCTAAATTTAAAAGTGGAAGGGTGTAGATCATAACATAAAAGCGTGCATGCTATATCTTTAAGAAACATGCAAGGCTGTACGTGCATGTATATAAATCTCCTGACACATGCATTTCACAGTGCCATTTTGGAGAAGCAGCCAGAGACAGAACATGCATAACCATAGTCATTGATCTGTATATAAGTTACTTAGTTAGTCTTTACAGTAATGTGTTTGCATAAAATAAAGCTGTTTGAACAGAACCCACGAAGACTCTTTTTTATGTGTCCCATACACGAAAGCGACACCTACCCTTATCATCCATCATAGGCAAATCATGCATTTTAGCAGCAGTTCAGACAATTTGCCATTTATCGCTACAGTAAGGGGAACTCATTGAAGTGGGTCCAGTGGGATCAGTGCTCTACCCTAGTTAACAAATTTAAAATAAAATAAAATAAAAATAAATAAAATGCATAACAGGTAACATACTGCTTAGTGCTAGAATTAATTTCTGGTCCTTCCTAAAGTCATTTTGCCTGCCACTTTGTAGTGGGTCTCCATCTGGGAAAGACTTTCCCTATCACTGACTGGTCTCCAGCTATCCTTTATCTATTAATCACTTTCATGGAAATACTCACAGATGGCTGCAGGCACGTGTTACGCATTTTGATGGCCTATCTTAGTCCACATCATTTATGAAGCAATTCCAGATTCACTGTCTATGAAACCAGCTGCAAAAATAGAAACCTGTCTGGTATATCATGTCTGTTAGAGTTCTAGTCCTAGAACGTACAGCTTTCTATGCAATTCCACCTTTTAGCATTTTTTTCTAAGTTGACAAATGATACAGAGTTAACAGCACCATCTTTCTTTCTCTGAGGAAGTCGTGTTGACACTCTGTAAGGGTAAACACAATAAAGCTTCCTTCTTGCCTGGGGCAGCTGCTTTAACTTGTAGATACAGCTTATCTTAAACTGGTATTTTGTTTAGACTTCTGTGTGGGATTTCACTGATCGCTCTTGTAAGGAGATATGACAAATGATATTTCATACATTTCACTGTAACTGCTTTCTGTAAGTGTAAATCGTCTTCTCTAAATTTGGCATTTATTTTCATGTTGATCCTAAAAGGGTTTTCAGCATGTCCTGGTCATCTGCCAGGTGAGAGCAGAATTATGATTAAAAGTATGCTGCTATGTAGGATACAACTCGGCATCCACCATGCCTAAGGGGCCTGCTTATTCTCTGACATTGCACAGACCTGAGTCACTCAATACATAAGACAGTGAACAGCATGTCATGCGCAACTTCTTACTTATTCTGTTTTGGGAACAGAAGGCATAGTAACTGCAGAGTGTTGAGATTAACACACACTTCCACAGGCAGCTGGTACTACCTAAATCACTGTAATTTAAGGTCACTTGTTGCAAAGTGACATACCACGCTAAAAAAAACAAATATAGCAAGCACAAAACAAAACCCAACACTACGAGGATAATTAAAAACTAAACAAATTTTATAATGTAAAAATGTAGCACATAAAAATCTTTTACCCAACAGCAAGTCATCATTGGGTTATGTAAGGACACCCTGCCGCTGGGAGAAACTAGTTCCTTTTCTTAACCTAATGTGGCTTTGTGTCAATAAAATAAAGCATTTGTTTCTTATTTTCTTTACAGCATTGAGATTTGATTTACTTTTTTCACCTGAATCATTTCAACATAGTTCCCTGAGCTTTGCAAAACAATGATAACTTGCAGACAAATTTAGGGCCAACTTCATGCCCGAAGCAGTAACTGAAGTTCTACAAATTCTACAGTCCCTTTCTCCCAGCAAGAATATTATCGAACACACCCTAAGTGCTACTGCCATAATGGTTAAGGTCTTCTCCTCCCATGTAAAAGGTACAAGGTTTGATCCTGAATTCCAGTCAATGCCTGATTGGAATTTGTATGTTCTCCCTGTGTCTCTGTGGAGTTCCTCCCACCTCTGAAAAATATGCTGAGAGTTTCCATCTTAAACTCACTAATGAATGGAGCTGTGGGCAGCAGCACAGACTCTACATGGTGCCCTACAAAGCAAAGAGTTGTACAAACCTTCACACTCTACATGGTGTCCTATGGGAGAAGAGTTGTACAGAAGACCAACTGCTTCACAGGCTGAGAGCTGTTGCTTTGATGGCAATAAGTGGGTTGAGAACCCAACCTATGCCAGGGAGCCATGCTGATGGTGGGAGGGGTGTATGAGCTCCTATTGGCCAGTGTGTGTGCCTGCCATAAAGCCCAGCACAGCAGCAGCCCTGAGTCAGTAAGCTGGTGTCTAGAAAGCTAGATGTAAAACCAATTAGCCTGCCAAACATGAACTGAAAATGACTACATTAAATGTAGGTTCACTGACAGGACGGAGTTTGGAAGTGGATGACATCATGATACAGGTCACAGTTTGGAAGTGGATGATGTCTTGATACAGAGGATGCTGGGCATCCTAGGCATCCAAGAGAAAAGATGGAAGGGCAGTGCAGCAAAGCAACTTGGCTTGGGATCCAGAGTCTACTGCTCAGGAAGAGGACAGGCTAGAAATGGTGTGGGAATTGTGGTTAGCGAGAAGCTTCACAAGACAGTGAGGGATATCATCAGAATTAGTGACAGACTCAAGGCAATTGGACTACTGTGCAATGCTAGGGCAGTATTCATAATCTCATCCTGTGCCCCACAACAGGGTTGTGACAGTAAGGAAAAGAGTGCATTCAGACAGCAGTTGCAGGACTAACTAGACAAAGCAGGATAACATGAATTGGTGTTGATAATGGGTGAACTGAATGCACATATTGGGCCGGACAGAACAGGATATGATGACTGCCTGGGTCCACATGGGTGGGGCAACAGGAATAAAGAAGGAGAAGCCATTCTAGACGTCTTTATGGCAAATGGCTTAATAGTAACCAATGGTTTAGAACATGTGGCAAATACAAGGCCCGCGGGCCGAATCCAGCCCGCCTGGCCATTTTATGTGGCCCACGGTGAGGAATGCACTGGCGGTGGTGAAGAGAGTGATTGTCAGCCAGCTGGAAGGTGTGCTGAGGCAGCATCATCCCGGTGTGCCTGCACGGAGCACCTCTACCCAAGGCCAACATCCATGAATCAAGCAATCACTCCCAAAATGTCAAAGAGAAAAGCTGATGCAGGGTGGTACACTTCCTAGCTAATTTGTAGAAGATGCTGAAATGGTAACATTAGAGTCTAATGTGGTGGTGAGGAGAGCGATCATCAGCCAGCCAGGAGGCTTGCTGTGGCAGCGTTATCCCTGTGTGCACAGAGCACCTCTACACAAAATGTCCAAGAGAAAAGTTGATGCAGAAGGGAGACAATTTAATGGAAGATAGGAAAGGGAATATGTGTTTATACTTCACGAAGACAAATCGGTGTGTATTTTGTGTTATGAGGCAGTGTCAGTGACGAAGGAGTACAATATATGTCGGCATTTTGACACCAAACATGGAGCTAAGTATGCTAAATATACCCTTCATGAAAGACATAAAATTGTCCAAGAATTAAAAGGCATACTGCAATCGCAGCAGAACATGTTTACTAAAGCTACAGTAAAAAATGATGCAGCAGTGAAAGCTAGCTATATTATCGCTGAAGAAATTGCCCGAGCTTCCAGATATTTTTCAGAGGGTGTCTTTTTGAAGCAATGCATGCTAAAAGTGTGTGAGCAGGTGTGCCCCAACCAGATGCAGACTTTCCAAAATGTCAGTTTGTCAAGAAATACCATTGCAGATTGAGTTCGAGATCTTGCAGGAAATCTAACAACACAGTTGGCTGAAGAGGCATGCAGTTATCTAGCTTTTTCATTAGCTGTCAATGAAAGCACAAACAATACTGATACAGTGCAGTTGTCCATCTTTATACGAGCTGTGAAGATGGACCTCTCTGCCACTGAGGAACTCTTGGGTGTAGCTGCAATGCATGGGATGACAACAGGGAAGGATATTTTTGAGGTGATGGAGAAGTCCATAAGTAATATTAAATTACCCTGGGAAAAGTTGGTGGGGCTAACTACAGATGGCGCACCTGCAATGTGTGGAGGAAAAAAAGGCTTGGTTGGACTAATGAAGGAGAAAATGCTAAATAATGACTGCCACACACATCTGATTACCTATCATTGCATTATCCATCAAGAAGCTATGTGTGGTAAGGTTCTGGAAATGGATAATATAATAACCACAGTCACAAAAACAGTAACCTTTATACAGGCACATGGCCTGAATCATTGCCAGTTCCAGCTGTTTTTACAGGAGGTAGGTGCAGAGCATGGAGATGTGCCATACCACACAGAAGTAAGGTGGCTGAGCAGGATCAAAGTCCTCAAATGATTTTTTGAGCTCAGGGAACAAATTGCTCTTTGCATGCAAAGTAAAGGAAAGGCCTTGCCTGACCTGTCAGATCCAACCTGGCTTTGTGATTTTGCTATGATGTGTGATTTAACAGAGTATCTCACCCAACTGAATCAGGGGCTGCAGGAATACAAACAAGTCATCACAAGGATGTCTGACATGATCACAGCATTCCAGCGTAAACTTCTCTTATGGAAGTCCCAACTAGAACAGGACAATCTTGCCCACTTTCCTGTTTGTCAGAGTATCTCGGCCTCCTTATCCAGTGCTTTTCCTTGTGCTCAGTTGGCTACTAAAGTGAGCCAGTTAATTGATGAGTTTGGTCGGTGCTTCTCTGACTTCAGAGCACAGCACTGTGGCTTTGACATTTTTGCCAATTCTTTCACAGCCGACATCAACAGTGCACCCCATCACCTTCAAATGGAGTTGATAGAGCTTCAAACCGATAGTGGCCTGAGAGCAAAGTTCCAGGATGTCTCGATAGAGGACTTTTACTGTCTACTGCTCCCTGACTTGATGCCACAGCTGCGACTTCATGCGGCCCGTGTTATGTCCATGTTTGGGAGCACCTAGCTGTGTGAGCAGATGTTTTCAATAATGAATCTAAACAAAAACATGCACAGATCACGCATCACCGATGAAAACTTCCACGCTGTTTTGTGGGTTGCCACAACACAAGACATAAAACCAGACATTGACCTCACAAACCAGAAGAAAACAGTCTCAGACATCTGGCCAGAAAACAAGTAGGTGATCAATTTCAAAACCTAAATTTCAATGTATTAAAAAAAACTGTTTTTGAACTTTTTTGTTTATATTACACTTATAGTTTGTTTTGTGCTTTTTGTTATTTTTAGAACATGATTAATGCACCCTGCTAAGGCACACAGTGATGGCGCTGATGGAATTTAATGCACCAGGATGGTGTGAGATATGGTCTCTCAGGATGATAAGTATCTTTACTTCTACTAGTCTTACTAGATATATCGTAATAAAAAATTAATAAAAAATTTGGCCCACGACTTCGCCTATGTGTTTTTATTTCGGCCCCTTAAGTGATTGAGTTTGACACCCCTGGTTTAGAAAGAGAGAAAGTCACAAGATAACATACAAAAATGGCCAACATGAAACTCAGGTAAACTTCCTTCTAGTAAGGAAAGGGCACTGGGGTAGAATCAGTGATTGCAAATTCATCCCCAGTGAAACAGTCGGCCCACAGCATAAACCACTAGTTGTCACAATCAGATGCAAGCAGTGGTCAGAAAAGGCTCTAAGGTCAACAGAGACCAGGATGAAGACCTGGAAGTTGACAGGAAAGAAAGTATAACAGTTCAAGGAATTACTCCGGGCTCTACCACCCCACGAAGAGGAGAAAATAGGTGAAGTTGAAGAAGAATAGCAGCACCTCAAAACAGCCTGGGTGACGACTGCAGAATAAATATGTGGTTGAATCAGGTATGGAAATAAGGTACATAAGGAAAGCTGGTGGTCAAATGCAGAAGTCAAGGAAGTCATCAAAAGAAAGAAGGAGTGCAGGAAAAAGTGGGAGATAGAAAAGACATACCAGGCTAGGAAGGACTACTGGTTGGCTAACAAAGTTATAGCGAAAACAAGGCATCAGAGGCATGCTACATCTTATTTATTTAATATTTGTTTACCGGGAAAGTCCAGCTTGGAACAAAGCCAATTTTTAGCATAGGCCGGGGGAGAAACACTCCAGATGCATGTCTTTGTAATGTGGGAAGAAACTGGAGCACCCAGAGAAAACCTACATGAGCGCAGGGAGGACATGCAGATTCTGCACAGAAGGCACTCCAGTTGAGAATCGAACAAGAGAACCTCTTGCTGTGAGGCAGCAACACTACCATTGCACCACTGCGCCATCCAGCTTCTGGAACATGACTCAGTAGATGGCACAAAGAAACTATATCAAGTTGCAAGGCAAAGATAGAAAGATAAAGAAGATAGTCAGAAACCCTTCATAAGCGATGCCAGCAACAACCTGTCCACAGGACATCAAAGGCAGATGGAAGGAGTATTTCCAGCAGCTTTTGAATGAAGAAAACATCACAAAAGCTATACTGCTCCAGACACAACCTACAATAAGAGAAGAAGAGGAGCCCACCCTAAAAGAAGTAAGAACAGCACTAAGGAAAATGAAGTCAGGGAAAGCAGCAGGCTCAGACAAGGTCACAGCAGATATGATAAACATGCTGGGTGAGATAGGGTAGAAATGGCTCCTTTGGGTACTCATAGCAGTGTGGAGAGAAAGACATAGTACAGTTGTGTACACTTACCATAAATGTAGATGTTCGAGTGTATTCACTGTTGCAGTCATCACACTTAGGTTATCCTGCCAGGGGTAGCCCTCAGTTGGCCCGAATACCAGAGGCTTAGTATTTCTGTGTCGGTTGCTGTCACTCCAGGACTGATGTCAGGTTGTCAGTGGTATAAAATCAGGCAGCCGACGCCATTACATCAGTCTTTCTTGCCCCAAATGTTAGGAGCCCCCAAAAGGGAGCTAAGTTATGGTGGAGTAACACCACCAGTGGAAAGCAAATACTAATAGCCCCTGTAAGGGTGAGGAAGACAGAGAGAGGAAGACACGGGGGCTGGAAAACCAGGACTGCAACAGTGAAGACACTCAAACATCTACATTTATGGGAAGTGTACACAACTGTACTATGTTCTTCATGTTTCACTGTTGCAGTCATCACACTTGGGTTGATTCCCAAAGCTGAGCAATGGGTGGAGATGGTCAAGAAGAGTTGGGGCTGGCTAGTATGCCCTGCAGGACTGCTGTTGCAAAGCCTGCCCTGGATTTTGAAAAGACAGGCAGGTGGTAATGCTTGGTGAAGGTATGAACAGAACTCCATGTTGCAGCTTCCAGAATGTCCCTGGTAGGGACCCCTCTGAGAAGTGGTTGAAGTTGCCCTAGTAGAGTGTGTTCTGACCCCCTGTCAGGGTGGTTTCCCATGGTGTTTATAGCAGAAATGGATGCAGTGTGTTATCCATTTGGAAATAGTTTGTTTTGATATGGCTTTGCCCTCTGACCCTGGTGCAAAGCTGACTAGTAAATGATCAGATTTCCTAACGGGCTTAGTCCTATCCAGGTAGAGCTGTCTGTGCACATCTAAAGGGTGCAGGATCCTTTCCCCCTTACTTTGAGGTTTAGGGGAAAAGGTGGGCAAATGAATAGATAGGTTGAGAGCCACACTGGACACCACCTTAGGCATGAAGGTTGGGTTAGTCCTGAGGGAGACCTTGTCAACATGAAAAATAATGAAGGGTTCCACAGCCATAAGTGCTTGTAGCTCAGATACTCTTCTAGCTGACATGATGGCCAGAAGCAAGGCTGTTTTCCAATAGAGGAATTTTAACTCTGCTTATGCTGCAGGCTCAAAGAGAGGGAGTGTGAGCTTTTCCAACACAAAGTTAAGGTCCCAAGCAGGGGTAGGGGCTTTTCTTGGTGGCCTTAAGTTGTTAGCCCCTCTCAGGAACTGCTTGATGAGAGGGTGTGAGAAGAGAGGTGGCTCAGTGCTGTAATGTGCAGAGATGGCAGAGGCATGTATTTTAATGGAAGAGAAGGATAGGCCTCTGTGGAGTAGATCTGCTAGGTAATCCAGGATGAGAGGTAAGGAGGGATGTGCTGGGTCCGCTCCTTTAGTCTGGACTATACCTTTTCCACTTGTCAGCATAGGATTTTCTAGTACTGGGTCATCTGGCTTCATGTATGACATCCAGGACTTGTTTGCTTAGGCTGGCCACTGGAGGAGAAGTCAAGGAATAAGCCAGGCAACTAGGTTCAGGGTCTGCAACTCTGGATGCAAGAACTCTCCCTCCTACAGAGTCAGGAGAGTTGGGATCTGGGGGAGGTGCCATGGAGGCAACGGGGACAGACTGTGCAGTAGTGGGTACCAGTACTGGCATGGCCAGTCTGGGGCAATCAGCATTGCCCTGGTCCTTCCTCCCTTACTTTGAGTAATATTCTGGTAAGCAGAGGTAGAGGGGGAAATGCATAGATTGAGAGGTTTGCCCACTGGAAGGATAGGGCATCCACTTTCCAGGCCTTGCTGTGAGGTTCCCTGCTGCAGAGTTTGCTGAGCTGGTGGTTGTAGGGGGAGGCAAATAGGTCCACCTTCTGGGTACTTAAGTGGGTAAGAGTGGGTTCCCCCCTGCTTGTTGATATACCACATTACTGTGGTGTTATCAGTGTTGATTAGTAGAGGGCCTGGAGAGAGCAGGGATCTGAAAGTTGTTAGAGCATGCTGAACAGCTAGCATCTCTTTTTGGTTGATGTCCAGATTAATTTGGTTTGGGCTCCAGTGGCCCTGAATGCATCTGCCGTCCAGGTGAGCACCCCAGGCATAGTCGTATGCGTCTGTGGTTAGGTCTGGGTGGCGTGGGGTTGTGAAAAGGGTAGTCCCTTGTTGTGGTTGCATGCTGCTGCCCACCAAAGAAAGTCTTTCCTTAGACAGGCTATCATAGGTATAATAGTTTCCAGGTCCTGAGAATGTTGACACCAAAGGCTTTTTAAGTACCACTGAAGTTTCCTCATATGCAGTCTGGCATATGGAATTGGTAGAATGCAGGAGGCCATGAACCCTAGAGCTTGCAGGATTTTCCTTGTGGATAACTGGGTTCTGGTGGCCAGTTGAGAGAAGTAGCATGTCAGATAGGCTTGTTTTTCTGGAGTTAGAAATGCCATCTGTGATGCTGTGTCCAGGCTTGCTCCCAGGAATACAATTTTTTGACTGGGGACTAGTTTGGATTTCTTCTCATTGACAGTGTACCCCAGTGAGGTTGGTAGGTCCTTTACAAATGTCAGGTGCTGTAACAGCCTTTCCTGACTGTCTGCCTGAATCAGGCAGTCGTCTAAGTAAGGGTAAATTTGAATATTTCTTTGTCTGCAAAAAGCAATGGCTGGAGCCAGACAGTTTGTGAAAACTCTGGGAGCAGTGGATAAGCCAAAGGGAAGTGCAGAGAACTGATAATGCATAGATCCTGCCCTGAAACATAGATATTTTCTGCAAGAGTCTCTGATTGGGATGTGCAGATAGGCCTCTTTGAGGTCTAGAGTGGCTAACCAGGCATCTTTGGACAGTATAGGGAGAAGCTGCTGCAGTGTGAGCATTTTGAATTTTCGTACCACCAGGAAGGTGTTTAGAATAGATCTAAGATTTGGCACCAGGTGCCCTCTTTTCTGGGTACCAGAAAAAGTCTGGAATAGAACCCTTGGCCTATCTGATCTGCAGGAACAGGCTGAATTGCCCTCATGGACAGCAGGGAATGAACTTTGTTTTGTGCCTCTGCCCACTGGTTTGGAGAAAGATCTGGGTATCCCTTTGAGGTTGGCAATGTGTGGAAATAAAATTTGAACCCCTGGGACATTATGTTGAGGACCCATCAATCACTGGTGATGGAGGCCCAGGTTTCTGCATGGGAGGCAAGTTTTCCTCCTAGGGGCATGAGAAGATGGGTAGAGGTGAGAGGAGGAGGAGTTGAGGAGTCATTGGGAATTCTTTCCTTAATGGGGTGGCTTAGCACTCCCTGGTTTAGAAGTGAAGGTACTCCATTGTTTAGATCTCTGCATACCCTGAGACTGCTGTCTGGGGGGGGGGGTCTGTTACCCCTAGGTCTAGTTTGAGGTCGCCTTGAGGGAGCTGGAAAGGACCAATGTTTTGAGGGACAATGTCTACTGAATCTTGGAGGCTGAACTTGCAAAAAGTCTTTAACTGTCTGCATAGACTTAGCTTTTTCTTCCATCTTTTTTAAAACCTCTTCTGCTTTGGTGCCAAACAGATTGTCTTTGTTCAGTGGTGCGTCCAATAATTTCGATTTGACGTGATCTGGCAAGGACTGTTCCTTAAGCCAAGCATGCCTTCTAAGTACAGAACCTGTGACTGGTGCCCTGCAGGATGCTTCCAGGGCATCAAACCCAAATTGCAGGGTATGCTTACTGATTTGGCTTGCAGAATGCATAAGTTCATGTAAATCTTTATTTTCTGCACAGTCTGGAAAGGCTGAAAATTTTTGTTTAATGAGTTCCATGGTATGTTGCTGGTATTTCAGCATGTTGAACTGACAATTTAAAGCTCTAATGGCAAGAGTTGCAGCGGTATTTATTTTTTTACCCCATCTGTCTAAGGCTGGAGAATCCCTATCAGAGGTGGTAGGATTCTTAGCTGTAGTCGCTTTTATTCCTTTAGGCCCTTGGGAGATGACCTCTAGGTCAGCAGTAGGATTCTCGAAAATAAATTTGTGTGAGTCAGGGACTCTGTAATACCTGTCAGGTTTCCTGAGAGCAGGAGGTAAAGTATCCGGAGTTACATGGATTCCATAAAGACATCATCCACAACATCCAGAACAGGAGGAATAGCTAGAGGTCTGTGCTGTGGTAAATCTAAAAATTCCCTGAGTCTCTTTTTGGACTGAGGGAAATCCTGGCATTCCCAATGGAAGTGCTCTCTCAAAGTATGCAGGGTTTCACCAAAAGAAAAATCCTCTGAAGGAGAGGCTGAATGAATGGATTCCTCTGCATCTGAATCCTCATAAGAAGAAAAAGGCATGCCTTCATAATCAGAAACCTCAGTCATTGGACTCTTGGTCAGATAAATGTGCTGGGGGACAAGTCTCTTTTTCTTTTAGCAGGGGAAGGTTGGCTTCCCCTAATCAGCATGATAAGGTCTTCCACCATTTTAAGCATCTGTGATTGTGGCAAGGAAGCAAGCGCGTGAGTTTGGGTCATCAGTCTTTTAGGCGTTACTCGTACTCTCAGTCTTCGAAACTTGGTAGTTTTAGAAAGAACTGAAGATGCAAAAGAAGTCATCAGTTTGTGTCGAATATCAGTAGTGTGAAGAATTCCTCAGAAGCTGGTGCCTGCACAGCAGCTCCGGATCCATCCAAGGTAGAGACATCTGCAGGTTCCATAGTTAAAGAAGAGTCTCGTGGCATACCGGACTCTGAACAGGTCTTGGTAGCGGCCTGCGAATCCATCAATGCGGGCATCAGGGGCTGCAAAAGCTCCTCACTGAGTACCGGTGAATTGGCGACTAGCTTAACGGAAGCATCATCGGCAGTTTTGGACCTGTGCGGTCTGTCTCTGTCTTTATCCTTTGGAAGATCGGTAGTTGGATGACTTAGCAAAGTCATTTCGGAATACGGAAATCGAGAGCAAAAGTATTTAGCTACAATAAGGGCCTGACAACGAATAGTTCGGGCATTGAACAAGGCACAAAACTGGCAGCAAGGGATGTCGTGGTCTGGGCCTAAACAGGTGATGCAGTAAGAATGGAAATGTGTGTGTGGTATTTGCTTTCCATAGACGAGACAACTGTTAACTTTTTCTGACATCGGTTAAAGCAAGAAAACAGGATCCCCAACAGGGTACTTAGCTTTAGAAGACTTCAACTTCACTTCAGAAACGAAAACTCAGGTAGCGGCTGACCGGCACTCATGCAAACTGCTTCTGCTTCATGCTCCTCGGCATGAAAGACTGATGTAATGGCGTCGGCTGCCTGCTTTTATATCACTGATTACCTCATGTCAGTCCTGGAGCGACAGCAACT
Source organism: Protopterus annectens (assembly GCF_019279795.1). Lineage (NCBI taxonomy): Eukaryota > Metazoa > Chordata > Ceratodontiformes > Protopteridae > Protopterus > Protopterus annectens. Next base: position 543,324,655 of record NC_056742.1, on the reverse strand, counting down.
GATGCAGAAATACTAAGCATCTGGTATTCGGGCCTACTGAGGGCTACCACTGGCAGGATAACCCAAGTGTGATGACTGCAACAGTGAAACATGAAGGACATATCCCAAATGACTGGAGAATAAGTATACTTGTGCCAGTGTACAAGAACAAAGGGGACATCCACAATTGTGGGCAGTACAGAGGTATCAAACTCCTGTCACATTGCATGAAAGTTCTTGAGAGAATGATTGATAAACAGATATGCAGAGTAGTAGAAAGTAAGATGGGAAATGAGCAGTTTAGATTCAGATCAGGATGCAGCACAACTGGCCTGGTGTTTGCAGTGAGACAGATAGTTGAGAAGAAGCTGGAGATGAGGAAAGAGCCCAACTGGCCATTCCTAGAGTTGGAGAAAGCAAATGACAAGGTCCCAAGAAATTTGATTTGGACAGAACTGTGGTGGTTCAAAGTCCCAGAAACATTGGTAGAATTAGTGCAAGCTATGTAGAAGGACCCAATGACTCAAGTATGAACAGTGTTCAGCCTCACAGAGGGGTTCCCAGTGGGAGTGGGTGTGCACCATGGTTCAGCTCTGAGCCCACTGCTGTTCATACTGGTGATGGACTACATTACCAAACAAGTTGGAGGGGACAGATCAACAAAGTTGCTGTATGCAGATGTTTGGGCATTACAGGCTGACTCTGAGCAAGAACTTCAGCAAAGGATAGGGAATGGAAAGCAAAACTGAAGACACCTATGATGAAACTAAGCACACATAAGACAGTGGTAATGATAACAAATTGGGAAAGTCGGATGAAGCTGAGAATTGAGACAGAAGCAAAGACAGTGGAACATGTTAACAACTTCAAGTATCTGGGAGACGTGGCTGAGGAGAAGGTAAGTCTGAATGAAAAGGTCAAAGCTAGAATCAGAGGGGCTGCAGCCAACTGCCATAGAGTCTCAGATGTAGTGAGTGACAGAAGAATGCCAAAGAAGCTGAAAAGTAAGGTGTAGAAGACAGTGGTGTGACCAGTACTACTGTTTGGTACAGAAACCTGAGCAGTAAAGGCAGAGCAGATAAAAAGGTAGAGAGGATGGAAATGAAGTGCCTAGAAGGGTGGTAGGATGCACATTGTGGAACAAAGAAATAAGGACATCAGAGGAAAAGGCAAAGCAGCTCCAGTCGCAGAAAAGATCAAAGAGAACAGATTACGGTGGTTTGGGCATGTCCAGAAAAGCAGAAGACAATCTGGTGAGGAAGATTTAGGACAGACAGGAAGAAGATAAGAGGAAATGAGGACGTCCAGCAAAGAGGTGAATGGATTGTGTGAGAGAAACTCTGTGACAGTCAGGCATGAGTGTTGAAGAAGGCAGGAGTGTGGCATTAAATCAGGAGAGATGGTGACAGTTAACACGATACCCGACCCCGTGTGGAAAATGGGGAAAAGGCAGATGATGATGACGATGATGATGATGCCTTAAGTGCACTGTCTAAAGGTAAAATACCACTTCTATGGACTGTTACAATGTACCTTGTTTAATTAACAGAGCCAGACATGCCCATTTAGATCCTTTCCTTTGGAGTTGACATAATGATTAAGGGATTTATCTCACATTCATAAGGTACAAGGTTTGATTCTCAATAAGGGGAAATCAGCTAGGCTTAAAATGATCCACAAGGGCAGCTAGCCTAGTACTTACCTATGAACTTAAAACTATTCACCTTACGTATAACCACAGGATATGTTCCTGAGCTAAGGGAGTCTATTTGCCTTACGTATAATGGCAGGATATGTTCCTGAGCTATGGGAATCTATTCACCTTACGTATAACCACAGGACATGTTCCTCAGCTATGGGAATCTATTCACCTTACGTATAACCACAGAATATGTTCCTGAGCTATGGGAATCTAGTCGCCTTATGTATAATGACAGGATATGTTCCTGAGCTATGGGAATCTATTCACCTTACATATAACCACAGGATATGTTCCTGAGCTATGGGAATCTATTCACCTTATGTACAACCACAGGATACGTTCCTGAGCTAAGGGAGTCTATTTGCCTTACATATAACCACAGGATATGTTCCTGAGCTAAGGGAGTCTATTTGCCTTACGTATAAAGACAGGATATGTTTCTGAGCTAAGGGAATCTATTCACCTTACGTATAACCACAGGATATGTTCTTGAGCTATGGTAATGACTATTGTTATGCCTCTTCATAAAGGGGACCCCACCTCAGTTCCTAGGAATGATAGACCTATCAACGTAATAAGCCTAATTTGCAAAGTCATGGATTGTCTTATTATTGACTTTGCAAGCTCCAGTATAAAAATTCCTTCTGCTCTAGACATGCAACAAATTGTTTTGTCAAAGGGGGATCAGGTCTACTTAATTTAGTAAATGTTATTGAGAAGATCGCTGAAGCTGTAGAGAGTGACCATGCAGATCATATAGTGTCCCTGGATTTGGCCACATACAGTTAATGACACCCATGAAAGCAAAAAAAAAAAAAAAAAAAGCTAACTAATGGCATTCCTCAGGACTCAGTACCAGGACCCGTCCTGTTCACTGTTTGTTGGATCTTCAGACTACTAACCAAGACACATGGCTAATTAAATTTGCTGATGACTGCAAGCTGGGTTAATGTCATTCAGTAATTATGTTCTACTGTGTTACTACAAGTGGTAAACCATACAAATCAATGGTGTATTAGGAATGGACTTAAACTGAGTACATAAGAAGTTTAACATTGCCACCTTTAGTAAATATGTCTCAGCACCAGCTTACACTATGGGTAGTAACCCACTCCAGACTGATACTGTTGTCAGAGACTTCAGCACTTTTGTATATAACTCCCTGTCCTTTGATGACCACATAGCAAAAATCATCAGGAAATCTTCTGTCGAGCTCAATTAATAACTAAAAAGGTCTTTTCCTGTGTCAAAAGAAGTAAGCATTCCTCCATACTCTACCTGATCAGATCAGTTATAGAATATGATGCCCCATTTAGTATGTATCTATCCAAACATACCACTAATCTAAAAATATACCGAGGTTCCTAATTAAAACCAGATTAAAGACCCTCATCTATCAACACAAATTTGAAGCTCTGTCCCTCTACTCTGTCTCTTACAGACTCCTACATAGTGATTTATGTCTAACATTCTAAGGACCTAACCATCCATCTCACACACCTCCACAAAACAAATGGTTTCATAAAAACTCAAACTAAAGACTTGACTGTTCACAGACAAATAAATAAGGCATGCTGGAGGGACAGATTTATTACAGCTCTTTTCCCGTCTATGGAATAATCTTCTGTTACATATAAAACAAACTGATCCCTTAATTTTCTATAAGATGAGCCTTGGTGATTGAGTGGGTGGCCATAAATTTATCTCAGGTCTTACTTTTTTGTACTCTTGGAGGCGTGAGATACCATATGAGGGTGGACACTGGTAACATGCTTATGGCCCTTGGATTGACACTACAGTGACTAAATAATTCTCTGCTACACTTTTTAATAGCTATTACTGACAGTGACAGAGTCAGAATTTTTTCTTAAACGCCTTGGGTTTAACAACCAAGATTCATAAAAGATGCAATTTGCAAAGCAGAAACCTCTATGATGTAATTCTGAACTGCCATCAGGCATTCTAGGCAGACAAGCATGAATATGATAAAACACTGAAATGGCTACCACAGGATACCCCCTGATATGTCAGACAAGGAATCACAATGTTCCTCTTCTGAATGGCTGAGTGATTACTAGAAAACAGATAATTACAGTGCATATTTGTAACATATTTGCAGACTGACGGGGTTATGCATACGGTATACATACAGCAGACCATATATGTGCAGAACCTGCACTGGCTTTAATGAGGCTTTAGGGGCAGGGCATGGGTAAGTGACCACTGACAAACCACAATCCCTGTAGCATGACAGCTCTACATGAAGATATCCTGCCCGCTGCAACTAGACCACAGAGTTCCTCCACATCTGTGATGTGGACAAGATTTACTGTCTGTACTGTAAGAGGTTTGCGGGTATTGACGGCACCAGCTGTGCATGATCCACCATCTTTCTGACTCATAATGGGTGGTCAGCATGGCCTGAGGGGCATGCTCATATACTCTTTGATTAATGAACTGCAGTGTAACAAAGAGTGGCTGAAGACCCCTATGGCACTGCCATTCTGAATCTTATAATTGGCAGCACTATCTCTGTTCATTACATACGTTACTTATGAAGCCTTGCCCAGATTTTCACTTCCTGATAGCATGTAACAAAATTACTTACTTTACTCCCTAATCCAAATGTACATAACATAGCTTCAAATCTCAAACATTAATTTCTGTTCACATTCCCAACTTCTATCTCGTATTTAGCACCATTGAAAAAAATAATTTTTCTTTCCTGTACTATTCTGCACTTTATCCACTATTTCTGACTCCTCTCCCTGAAAATCCTTGCCAAAACTCCCTCCTCCATTCATCCCATCGATTTCCTCTCTAATGCAGACTAATTTTAATCTAAGTCAATTATCACCACAACCAACAATGCTTCCGCTCAATATGCTGCTATTTTGTGTACTCACTGCTCTGACCCCCATCATGAGCCATCGTATCTCATCCGTAGCAATAAATATCACTCCTGACTAACGTTTGCCACACCATAACTCATGGCAGATCTACCCAAAATATCTCCTTATCTCTACCCTTCTACTTTTTCTGACCTCTTCTACTAAGGACATATCAAGTCAAAGTCCTTACCAACTAAAATTACAGTAAAACCTAAACTAAAATGTAAATGGTCTACACCTTTATACACAATAATTCCACAATGAAAGTCATCGGGAACATTTACAGCAACCACATCCCCACCCAACAACAGCCCAGCTAACATAACTAAAAATGCTTCTAGATTTACTTCCCCGCCTACCTCTGAATCCAAACTTCTGCTACTAAAACATGAATGTTTGAAATATATGTAACAAAATCCTAGACATTCATGCATTTCTAGCTACTGGTTCCACTGATTTACTAGTTACTACTGAAACCTAGTCAAAGAAAGATATATTAGATAATGAAATCATACCCCCTAGATTTAATACATTCAGCTAAAGTATAATTTAAGAATTAATGATTTTTTTTTTAAATTCAGCAGTGTCTTGCAAAGGGGATCATTGTTGTTATGTACTTCTTAGTGAATCATTTCAATATCTGTAAAGTGCTACCCGAATTCTTAATTTCATATCACGTACTGTGTCGAAATCCTCTTCCATCATTATTTTATGAAACACCTTCATCTCATCTCTTATATCATCATTACCACATTGTTCTCGGGATGTTGAGGAAGCCCAGTGAAGACCAGTAAGCTCTGAGTGTAGGGCTGATTGTAGGAAAGAGAATTCTCTATAGAGGAATTGCTTGAAGACAATTCTTGGCAATTAAATTCAAGGAAGCAAACTGGTTTTGAATTTTACCTGTATGCAACATGGTGCAGCTCTGTTCCCCACATTCCAAGACTTAAGAATAACAATTTTGAGGTTGTATACTCTTAGGGAAAGGGGTAATATTCAATCTGCCAAATGGAGACTTCCAGTTTCTCCATTGCTATGCACCCAAATTGATGTAGCCCCATTCATAGGACCACTGATTCAAAACGTTTAATTTCATACATCAACAGTTCTGCAATCAAAAATTCTTTAAACGTGGTTCAAGCAACTGCCTGCAGACCTTTTATTACAGAAAAAAACTACAGATGCAATTCAAAACGTCAAAACCTAAGTTTACTTTTACCTGAAAAAATTGCAGAGTTGAAAGAAGAAAGAAATGAATACAACCTAGAATATGTACTTTTATGTAAGTTATACTGCCAGGCACCTTATCACGGAGGAACCCTTATTTGTAGATTAAGCTCCCTCTGCATATCAGAGTAACTCCCTAACTGTATTTAAACCCAAACTGCATGAGTGAAATGGGATCTGTAAGTTTAGCCCTGGTCTAGCTCTGCAGACCTTTGATAACAGAAGGAGGAAGCAGGGGGAATTACATGGGATCATTTTTTAATGCTCTAGTCATCTCATGGCTTAGTATATATTTATGACAAGAAATGAAGGAAACTAAGTGTTTCAATATGCCAGTCAAAGAAAACATATGGCATACTAGATTACGGCTACATTAAATCAGCCACGCACAGCTGAGAGCCTTCAAGAAAGTAACTGCAAGAAGTCACAGAGAAAGTCATTATTTAAGAAATATATGTTGAAACTAAAACTAGAGTTATAATATACGAAAGTTATGGCAACAACCAACATTGTTACCATTTGAACATGATAATAAATAGACTGCAAATGGTATAAAGCAACACAGCACAGCTATGGAGCTCCATTAACTGCAACATGAGATTCTAAACTTAAATCACTGCTTCTATATACAGTAGGTGAAAAAGTGTATGACTTATATGTTACCATAAATTCATGAAAAGCAAATTGGCTTTGAATTTTACCTGTGTAAACAGACAAATGTTATCTATTTAAATCAAATCTATCCAATTATTTTGAGGAAAGAGATCAATGCAATAAAACATGAAAACACCTGACATGAACCAGATGAAGCTGGCAATGATAGATAAGTAGAGTAATACAGACGCTGGGAGTGAACTCAAACTCCAGATAATATGAATCTGTATGTCAACTAAACTAAGAACGAAAACTGTTAGAGAACCTGATATTTCAATAAGCAACTTACTGATCAGGGAAGTGAATACAGAAGTCTGAAGAATAAAAAATTCAAGTATGTATGAATATGAACCAAATATAAATGTAGTGTCATATATTCAAACAACTAAGCCTTGGAGAAAATTTACACAGCAATAAAAGCAAGTCAACTATAAAAGTTAGTAAGTAAGTCCATCTGTAAGAACTGTAGAGGTATTTTGGCATCAGCCAAATCTGATTCGATGTTTGTTCAGTTCGGTGAGTTGCTATAAAGCCGTACTCTCACCCTATCCGGTGATAGTGTAGTGTACTGACTCACCTTCAGTTCTGCGCAGAAGTGGGCATGGCTCCGGTGATTGGCGTGAAAAGTTGCATATGAAATGAGGCATGATTGACATGCCATTCATATTAGGCAGTGACATCATGCATACAATTAACTTGTACAGATACAAATAATTGTACTATAAAAATATCACGTGAATACATAACATAAGTTTGGGTCCGCATGAGCAGTGTAGCAGAGCAGGTCTTCTACATCTTTATGAAACATTTAAATATGCCATTAAAAAGTGGCTTGTGTATCTTTTGGGTCTAGTATTATTATGAGTTTTCGGTATGACGTGGGAGGGGACGTTATGTGAGATGTTATGTATTTTAGAATGTTTTCAGAAAGACGGAGTGTAGAAGAGAGAGAAATGGATACATTGTTCCAAATGTTGTCCCTAGCAGTTGAATTTGCAAATTGTTTTCAGCAATTCCCTCTTAAACTATGGAAGATATTGTGTTTAGATAAGCAATCCTTCCTGTGAACAAATTGCTTAACAATTGTAAGAATAATAGATCTGGCCCTCTTTGTTAAACAATTTTTTAAAGAAGAAAAATCTCTCACTCGCACTGTTTCCATAACCTCAATTCAACACCTTTTCGTTAGTGCCAGTTTATACATTGAAATAAATGTGAAACAATTTTGAATATTTAACTTGAAAATGTAACTTTCACATAAGCTTTGTGAAATGTTACATTCTTTTAATACAAAGTCAGCATTGCTTTAATATTCATTCACACCGGATGAATATTAAATACTTCCAACTGACGTACAACAACGGGGGAGGGTTTGGGGTGGTGCTTGCTACTGCGCATCTGGTGAGCCAGTACACTACACTATCGCCCCCTAACCTACAAACACTCATACACATGCTCCTGCCTCTAACAGCAAAATGTTTTCTATGTGCAAAAGATTTAGCATTAGCTTAAAAAACGTTTATTATCCACAATCCATCTTCCTCCATATGACATTTGCAGCATATGACCAAAGAGCACTCAGTAAAGAGTTGTTGTTGTTTCTCTTTTTGGCTTTTCCCAGTTAGGGGTCGCCACAGCGGAACTCCGGTCTGCTAATGATTGGCAGTAGATTTTCATGGTGCCGAAGTGCCAGCTCAATGCCCAACCTTCAACAAAGGCACGCCCATTCACGCATGTCTTTCGAAAGCCACTCGACGATGGGGAGGACATGCAGACTCCACACAGAAGGCACTCTGGCCGAGAATCGAACAGGAGAACCTCTTGCTATGAGGAAACAACGCTACCGCTGCACCATGAGTACACTCAATAAATTCTACACACAGAAATCTTTCAAAAAACAAACATTTGATCACTTGTAAAACATAGTGACTCAAACCAAGGTCTGAATCAAAAAGCAGCACTGAGTCTGGCAGAAATACTGCAGCAATACAGGTAGGTTGTCCTTTTAAGAGCAAAAACGGGTGGGCAAGAACTTTATGGAAATCGGCTACATCTCAGAGATCTCATGATCACTTCATCTACTGAAAGTTAATTTCCAGATATTTCACCTTAAGGCTACAGACGGATTGTAAAGAAGTGTTTTTCTACAAGGAATTTGTGAAGAAAGGTCAGGAAGAGTATCACCGTATGTACTGAGAGCTAAAAGAGGAATAGAGTGTTTAGAAAGGAAAATTAAGTAATCCTGTCTGCTGGATGGAAAGAGCTCTGGGAGACATAAAACTGAAGTGTGTTAACTATTGACTTGGGTTTTGGGAGAGCCTTGACTAAAGAAGAAATATAATTGTGAACTAAACTTTGAAACCTACTAGTGAGCAGACTAAAATGTTTTCTGTTTCCTACTTGTTTGCTGCAAGGAAGCTTGATTTTATTTATCCATGTAAATAAACCTACATTTTCAAAAATGTCAAAACACAATAGAAAGGTACTTATGTGCACATTGTATATAAATAGGCACGGAACACTGACCAGTTAAGATTGCTAGTTACCTATGCATCAAATCTGTTCGACTACATGGGAGAAAATTAGTGCAGGCCACCTAGATCTCAAATTTGGTCACAAATTTCCTCTCTCTTCCAGCATTCAAAATGCCACAGGCAGCCATTTCCTCTTACCACTAACACCGACCTGCATTGGAAGAACACTCTGTAGCTGGTCAACTTTAACACAACTTTTAACTGAAAATGCAGGAAATACCTTTAAAAGACTGGGCAAAAAGAGACATCAGTAATAGACTGTTACCAGGGAAACATCACAAGAGGCTGCCACTTGAAAACTGGCAAAGCATGAAGAAAAATTAACTTTTTCAATGTGTTGTGTTAAACGAATGCCAATAAAACTACCCAAACTTAACA